>NC_084609.1:4648140-4948140 GCF_033807715.1 Cololabis saira
GCTGATTACAAATAATATAATATATTTCAAATAATAGCAGTGACCAAAACACCTGCAGAAATACTGCAGGAATGACATAGCAGCAGTTAAATGCAGCCTTCTGTAAGCTTTAAATATCCACTGGGCTTACATCAAATACATCAAAACACAACAATAAAAACACTTTTCTGAACTTATCAATATGACTCTGTCCTTCACAGGAGAAGTAACATGGATCACTGCAAAAACTCAAAATCTTAACAAGAATATTGGTCTTATTTCTAGTTAAAATGTCTCATTTTAATAAAAAAAATCTCATTACACTTAAAACAAGACTCATCACTGGAAAAAAACAACAAAATCTGCCAGTGGGACAAGATTTATCTACAAAATCTTGTTCCACTGGCAGATTTTTCTACTTATTTCAAGTGAAAATCTACTTGAAACAGGTGAAAATTGTCAAATAAGTTATTTTCCTGGTAATGACTCTTGTTTTAAGTGTAATGAGATTTTTTTAACTAAAAATGAGACATTTTAAATTTGTTTAAAAGACAAATATTCCTGGTAAGTTTTTGAGTTTTTGCAGTGTATATTTCGCTACTCTCAGCAGTTTTGGTTTAATCAAGTGACCAAGGCTAAATTTTCCATCACAGATATAACAAATGTGTATAAAAGTAGCTGTTTTAGTTTACTGATAACTGTGCAACGTTATATTAATCGATAAAGAACGATAAAGATTTTTTTTGCTTGTAATGAGAAGATAAATCTTGTCCCACTGGCAGATTTTTCTACTTATTTCAAGTGAAAATTTACTTGAAACAGGTGAAAATTGTCAAATAAGTTATTTTTCTGGTGTTATTTTTCTGGTGATGACTCTAAATGTTGAAATAGCAGTAAAACCACATTCATTGATGAAATGACATAAGGGATGGAAAGGAGGGATGGCAGTTTTACAGGGGGGATGATTTTGACTGTTTTTATTTCAGGGGGGACGATTTTGACTGTTTTTATTTCAGGGGGGGATGATTTGGACTGTTTTTATTTCATCTCATCCCCCCTCATCTCCAGTACTGCATATCTGACCTTGCACGTGTTGTGTGAAGTCAGGAGGTGGAAGTTTGTTCTTCGGTGATGCCCGGTGTCCTTTCCTGCCCCCGGCTTTATCAGCATGTGCTTCATGCCGTCTTTCAAACGGCCCCATTGAGGCACTCAGCCCTAATTAAAGAGCTTTTAATTCCTCGCACATCTCTCTCCTCTCCCCGTCAACAGAGTTTCACCGGAATAGTCCTGATTGTTCGTAGCCAGTGAATGTTTCCCGTTACCTTCGGCTCTCGGCAGCAGCGGGATGAGGGGCCTTGAAGTTCTTTTTAAGAGAATTGGGCTTGACAGCTACAGCAGTTGGCTTTTGTGTTCTCCCTTTGTTGTCCGTGTTCCTTTGACTCCAAACTAGGAAATTGAAAGACAGTGCTATATATATATATATATATATATATATATATATATATATATATATATATATATATATATATATATACTATATATATATATATATATATATATATATATATATATATATATAGTTTGGGGAAATGTTGTACTTTTAGGAGTAGTTTTGAATCACTATACTTTTTACTTTTACTTGAGTAGATTTGTGAAGAAGAAGCTGTTCCTCTTACTCCGCTACATTAGGCTACGTTGAGCTGTTACTTTTCTTTTATCCCTTTTATCCACGTACGCGTCAATCTCATGACATCACTGAGTGATTCTTTGGGAAAAATGTTTGTTTTTGCATGTTTTGTCACATTTACACAGACTCAAACACACACAGAGTTTATATGAGTTCATGTTTGTTCTAGTTCTGCCTGGTTAAAAAAGAAAAGTACAAAGGCTTCAAAGTTTGTGCTACTTGTGCTTAATTTATTTTTTTATTCTGTTATTTTATTTATTTTATTATTTATTAAAGTACTTGAATTTACTTTAAGATTATTTTAATTTAAGCTATTTTTTATTTTTTATTAATTCTAATTTATTTTATTATATTATTAATTTAATTTGCCTGAAGATTTTGTACTTTTGTCTGTTTGAATGGTTGTGTTAAAAAAATAAATCAGACGTTACTCAACAGTTACTCAGTACTTGAGTAGTTTTTTCACCAAGTACTTTCTCAGAACTGTCTCAGAAAATTAGAATATTTTGATAAAGTTCTTTATTTTCTGTAATGCAATTAAAAAAACAAAATGTCATACATTCTGGATTCATTACAAATGAAACTGAAATATTGCAAGCCTTTTATTATTTTAATATTGCTGATTATGGTTTACAGTTTAAGATTAAGATTCCCAGAATATTCTAATTTTTTGAGATAGGATATTTGAGTTTTCTTAAGCTGTAAACCATGATCAGCAATATTAAAATAATAAAAGGCTGCAATATTTCAGTTGATTTGTAATGAATCCAGAATGTATGACATTTTTGTTTTTGTAATTGCATTACAGAAAATCACAATATTCTAATTTTCTGAGACAGTCCTGTACTTATTTGGATGACTACTTTTTACTTCTACTTGAGTCATATTATTCTGAAGTAACAGTACTTTTACTTGCTCTGACTCCACCTAACTTCCTGCGTCGTGTCTCCCCGTGCAGGCAGTACTACGAGATGCTGTACAACACGGCGGACGAGCTGCTGAACCTGGTGGTGGACCAGGGCGTCCGCTACACGGAGCTGGAGTACATCAACGCCCTGTCGCTGCTGCACCGCAGCCAGACCGGCGTGGGAGACTCCAGCACCCAGAACACGCGGCTGCAGCGGCTGAAGGAAATCATCTGTGAGCAGGCCGCCATCAAACAGGCCACCAAGGACAAGAAGATCACCACGGTGTAGAAGAGGGTGGAAACGGCTGGAATTATTGTCCCATCAGATATCCCCCGACCCTCATCATTCACACATCTCTCTAGTACAAAAACTCTAAATCTTACCAGTAATATTAGTCTTATTTCTATTTCAAATGTCTAATTTTTAGTCTAAAAATCTCATTACACTTAAAACATAAGAGTCATTAGCAGAAAAATAACTTATTTGAAAAGTTTAACCTGTTTCAAGTAAATTTTCAATTGAAATAAGTAGAAAAATTTGCCAGTGGGACAAGATTTATCTTCTCATTACAAGCAAAAAAAATCTTGTTAAACTGGCAGATTTTTCTACTTATTTTAAGTGAAAATTTACTTGAAACAGGTGAAAATTGTTAAATAAGTTATTTTTCTGGTAATGACTCTTGTTTAAGTGTAATGACATTTTTGACTAAAAATGAGACATTTTAACTAGAAATAAGACAAATATTCTTGTTAACATTTTGAGTTTTTGCAGTGTAGTAGGAGTACATCCTGGAGCACTGCAAAAATTCAAAATCTTACTAAGAATATTTGTCTTATTTCTAGTTAAAATGTCTCATTTTTAGTAAAAAAAAATCTCATTACACTTAAAACAAGAGTCATTACCAGAAATATAACTTGTTATTTGACAATTTTCACCTGTTTCAAGTAAATTTTCACTTGAAATAAGTAGGAAAATCTGCCAGTGGGACAAGATTTATCTTCTTATTACAAGCAAAAAAATCTTGTTCCACTGGCAGATTTTTCTATTTATTTTAAGTGAAAATCTACTTGAATTGTTGTCTCTTTCCAGTGATGACTCTTGTTTTAAGTGTAATGAGAGTTTTTGACTAAAAATTAGACATTTTAACTAGAAATAAGACAAATATTCTTGTTAAGATTTTGAGTTTTTGCAGTGTAGGAGTACATTCTGGAGATAATTAAGTAATATAAGACTAAAGATAGAGGAGAGCTTGTGGGTCGGGGATATCTGATGTGTTCACATTTGAGACAAGAGATTGTGAACATTTACATTGATGCACTGCAAAAACTCAAAATCTTACCAGGAATATTTGTCTTATTTCTAGTTAAAATGTCTCATTTTTAGACAAAAAAAAATCTCATTACACTTAAAACAAGAGTCATTACCAGAAAAATAACTTGTCATTTGACAATTTTCACCTGTTTCAAGTAATTTTTCATGTGAAATAAGTAGAAAAATCTGCCAGTGGAACAAGATTTATCTTCTCATTACAAGCAAAAAAATCTTGTTCCACTGGCAGATTTTTCTACTTTTTTTAAGTGAAAATCTACTTGAAACAGGTGAAAATTGTTGTTTTTTCCAGTAATGAGTCTTGTTTTTATTTTTGACTAAAAATGAGACATTTTAACTTGAAATAAGACAAATATTCTTGTTAAGATTTTAAGTTTTTGCAGATTTTTGCAGATTGTGTAGTCTGTGTTTTCATACGTCACGTGACGATCGCCGTCATTCTCCCTGCACTGATTCACTCTGATTGGAGGCTTCAAAATGTATAAGTTTCACTACTATATAAGGCCTCTATTGCCATTTTCTGCTCATGAAAAACAAAACAATAGTGCCTGTATGCCAAAACTCGCTGTAACTACAGCTCCAAGTTAAAAGCGGACCGACGCGGACGGTCACCCAACTTCCGCCCCATCTCATCTCATTTTCCTATTAGATTTAAACTGGTGCTCTCAATTACACCTCTGTCTCTCCTCCCGGCGGCCCCCTGGGCCCACTGATTCTGTCTGCAATAACAGATGCCAGATTAGACCGTCTGAAAGAGGCCACATCTCCGCCTGCTGCCAATTTCTGCTCGGTCCCCAAAGACTTCCCTCGCCGAGCATTGATCATATATGTCTGCTATTTTAAAACTTTTTCTCAAGTTACTTTTGTGCAGCTAGAGCTGAAAAAATTGTAATTCTTCCTCTGTACAAATTGGACTTAAAGGGACAGCAGTGAACTATTTTTTTCCGTTGGGTTTTTGTCATCCATTTTTGCAAAGTAGTTTAACGCAAATGTTATTTTTACAGTAGTTAGAGGTTCATGAATAGCACTTTTTGTATCAAGTCTTCCATCTGTCATACTAATCCCCCTGAGTCAGAAACTATACAATTCTGACGATTTACTGAAGCGTTTTAAAGTGACGTAAACGTATAAACACTTGGGAGCCGCTCACCAATCATTCCCCTCCCTGAAACCTTCCTTGTATTTAGTTCATTATCTTGGGTGAGGAGTATTTAACAAGAGGGGGAGAGAGGAATGGGAGCTTTGTCGATACGGCGCTGGTCTCTGTGCAGCCCGCGGAGCAATCCATCATAATGACAAGTAGGGAGGGATCGATGGAGGAACAACGAGAGTGGCTCGCCTACCACTCTGCACACACCGCTGGTGTAAAATCTAAAATCTGCTCATTCATCTGTTCACTTCAGAGCTACTTTTGTCGGGTTATACATATGAAACTTTAATACAGTGATAACCAACTGTGTCATGCCATACACATGTACTATTAGCCCTCCATCCATCTGCAGCGAGCAAACACAATAAACCTCCACAAGGCTTAGCTTTTGTAGTTATTTTTCTGGTAATGACTGATTTTTTGACTAAAAATGAGACATTTTAACTAGAAATAAGACAAATATTCCTGGTAAGATTTTGAGTTTTTGCAGTGCTCCAGGATGTACTCCTACTACACTGCAAAAAACTCAAAATGTTAACAAGAATATTTGTCTTATTTCTAATTAAAATGTCAAATTTTTTGTCAAAACTCTCATTACACTTAAAACAAGACTCATCACTGGAAAAAACAACAATTTTCACCTGTTTCAAGTAGATTTTCACTTAAAATAAACCTCCACAAGGCTTAGCTTTTTATTATTATTTTCACACCGAGCGCACATTTATTATGATAATGTGCATGTCACATAAGGATGCAACGATATTTTTGTTTCGCCTTCAACAGACTTAAATCTACTGGTTGATGTACTTTCTAAATGTTCTGAAAGTTGTCCAAACAAAATGTGATTTGTCACTGTGTACACTAAGAAAGAAAGAGAAGAAATAAACCCCTTAAATTCCTGTCTCGTGTGTTTTATGCCTCCCCCATGTGAGATTTTCATACTGTATTTTACCCCGGAGTTCAAATGCACGGTAATCCTCCTCCGTACATGACAGTCCATAACTCGTTTGACACAAGACGAGATGTTTCTGTCGTATATCACGGGAGTGAGTGCGATTCAAAGCCAACAATAAAGATTCACTTAAGCTGACAGGTGTGGTGTGTTGTGTGTCATGCCTTGGAGCGTAAAGCCCTGAGAGAGGCATATTTAAAACATAAGCAGACAGAGTAAGAGCTGAAGGCCTGTTGTGTGTAATTGTTGGCATAAATCCATCTGCTGGATTCTGCTAGGCACAGTATGATATTCACAAATCCTGACTGTTGCAGGTTCTGGGGGGAAAACAGTGCGGCAGAGCGCATCACCAAACTGAACTACGACGGAGTATTAGGGCCAAACTAAGACAAAAAAAAAATGGAAATAAGGAGAATAAAGTTGTAATATTTTGAGAATAAAGTCGTAATATTACGAGAATAAAGTCGTAATATTAAATATATTATAAATATACTGTATAAATATAACTTCACAAGATGCTCAATATTCTTCATTTTAACACAGAGAGAATGTTCTTCCTGTTAGAGTTCTCATAAATTATATTCTCATAATATTACAACTTTATTCTCATATTACTTTTTTCTCATAAATACGACTTTATTCTCGTAATATTACGACTTTATTCTCATAATATTACGACTTTATTCTCATAATATTACGACTTTATTCTCATAATATTACGACTTTATTCTCATAATATTACGACTTTATTCTATTATGACTTGATTCTCGCAACATTATGGCTTTATTCTTGTAATATTACGACTTTATTCTCATAATATTATGACTTTATTCTCATAATATTCAACTTTATTCTATTACGACTTCATTCTCGCAACATTATGACTTTATTCTCGTAATTTTACGACTTTATTCTCGTAATTTTACGACTTTATTCTCGTAATATTATGACTTTATTCTCGTAATTTTACGACTTTATTCTCATTATATTATGACTTTATTCTTGTAATTTCCATTTTTTTTGGTCTTAGTTTGGCCCTAATACTCGTCGTACTGAACATGTTTTTATTTTTGTTTTTATGTTTTTAAGGTCTTTAAATCCAAAATACCCAAACACCTTTTCATAGATATTCTAATTATTTCAGTGTATTTGTCTGTAACACTACACAACCAGTCTCTCATCATCTCCAAACCTTGAAGTTTCTATTTAAACTATTTTATGTGATATTCAAAATGAGAATGTACTGTAAATGTTTATATGTTTCAAAATTAAATGTTATATTTGGTATAGGGTTTAAAAGTTTAATCTAATTGAATTCCCTGCATTCATCTATGTTTACTTTTTATCAAGGTTCCTGATATTTTTGCAGACAGGACAAGTGTAAGTAACAATAAAGTTTTATTTAAACAACAAAACAAATCTCAACAAAGGGGTATAAAATGAGGTTCTTATGTCATTAAAATCGCAAGCTATTTTCTGTTAATTACAAATGGGATTTTTGGTGCCCCTTTTGTTATCCAAGTGATTTTAAAAAACAAAACAAAAAAAAACATTAAACGCTGTAGTTTTAAGTGAAATGCATTGTGGGTAGTGTAGTTTCAGCCGACAGTGCCGTTCACCTGACAGTCAGCGTTGCTAGGCGACGTTAGTTTGGTTCCTAGGGAAACCTGCGCGTCTTGCTATCATGGTACACTGGACATTTTAGCCAAACTACCTCCATTTGAACGCTTAAATGTTATTTAAAAGTAGTTAAACAAAGAAGGAGACTTTGTGCCAGCTGTTTTATCTGCAGGGGAAACTCCAGCTGCCAGAAGATCCAGGAAAACAACGAGATGAACGTAAGGAAACATTGTTTTGGTTTCACTTCCTAAAAACACAATTTAACCAAATCTTTCCAAACATTTAGGAGCAACTTATTACCATCTCACTTACAGGAAATGTTTTGTGACAGAGAGGGGAGGTATAATTTAAGGGGTACACTAAATTTTAGGACTTGCTGAACACGAACAACAATGAAAAGATTTTCTACATCAGTCAGTGGAGTTTTAAACTATGGAACAGAATGGATTCAGAATTAAAACTATGTTTTTCACTATTGGGTGAATGGGTATTTATTTATATTTATGTACAGAAATGGGCAGCTAATTATATATATATATATATATATATATATATATATATATATATGGATGGATGGGTATATGTGTATGTATAATTATATATACTGTGTGTGTGTGTGTGTGTGTGTGTGTGTGTGTGTGTGTGTGTGTGTGTGTGTGTGTGTGTGTGTGTGTAGATATATACATATAGAGCAGATACAGTTAATAGAGACAGTATGGTGTAAATAAGAAATAAGTATATTTATATGGGCATGTGTGCAGAGGTGTCTTCAGTATTCACATTCGTTACTCAGGTAGAAGTATAGATACTAGAGTTTAAAAATACTCCTGTAGAAGTTGAAGTATCAACTCAAGTTTTTTACTCAAGTAAAAGTATAAAAGTACTGGTTTCAAAACTACTTAAAGTATAAAAGTAAAAGTAATGTAAGGGGGAAAAAAGCCATTAAGGACAAAAGCCATTGAAAATGAATGCATCTTAGTATAATGCAAATATATTAAAGAAGCATATATGTGTACTATTGAGCATTAACATGTGTTTCAGAGAGCAGGAGATATGATGACTAGTTGCCTATAAGTATTGTAATGGTGCAAAAAGTCAAACTTCATGTTCATGTTATCATTTATCCTAACCTTTATTGGAATGTACATCCAAGTTTAGTTGCAGGAATCTGAGGGAACGGATGTAAGAACAAAACTGGACAAGAACATGGATAGTTTTTTTTTTAAAGACCAAAATGAAATAGAGTGACGAGGCTGTTTTTAAAATGTAAGGAGTAAAAAGTACAGATAATTGTGTGAAAATGTAAGGAGTAAAAGTAAAAAGTCGTCTGAAAAATAATTACTCCAGTGAAGTATAGATAACCAAAATTTCTACTTAAGTAAGGTAATGATGAAGTATTTGTACTTCGTTACTTGACACCTCTGCATGTGTGTACAAATATATAGAAATACTCAATTATGTGTATGTATGTATAGGTAAGTGTGTGAGTATTTATAAATACGGGTTAAATGATTAGAGAATGGGCCTAGGATTAAATACGTTTACACTTATTCCTACTCCTTTTTGCACATGTAAATTATTAAGATATCAAGTGTTAAAGTATGAAATTCTTCTTTTGAATTGTGGTTTTTTACATGTACAAAATCAAATCAAATGAAATCACAATCAAATCTTAGTTTATTTCCAACAGTTTTTCCTGACAAATAGAAAGTCGCATTAATGTGGAATCTGAAAGGCCAGAGCTACATTGTGTTAATGGAAGATGTTGACATTCATTATTAATTTGTATTTCATCCATATTCATCTTGTCACTGAGCAGGTGAAGCTTGTGCAAGGGGTCAGGAGACGTGACGTTAAACCGCAAGGTTGGGGGTTTGATTATTTGCAATTTATGAGGGCAGCATTAACTGTGCAGAGATCTTGCTGAGACAGAATCCCAATGTGCGTGCGGAGCATGAATATGTGCATATTTGCTCCCAGGTTCAGGAAGCTGAGAGCGTTTGGTGATGCTTAAAGTGGAGCTATGCCATATATACAGTACAATACAGTATAATCACTTCATTGTCCCCTTAGGGAAATCTGTCTTGTACTCATAAGTACTCGTTAGTTACAGCACCTAAAAAGAGAGAGAAAAAAAACACATTGCATGCTTCAAATTCACTATGCATGTTGCACACACCCAGCAGAAAGATCCACTACAAACAGTACTTAAAAAAATATAGTACATGTTGGGATTGGGCGATATTTTACCGTTCACGATAAACCGTCAACTAAATTCCCCTCGGTAAGAATTTGTCATCTTGCGGTAAAAACGATAAATTCCCGTTGATGATGTTTTTGTGTAAAACTGATTTATGGTTCTGCGTTAAATCCACGCACAACGTGAAGGAAGGAAGGAAGGAAGGAAGGAAGGAAGGAAGGAAGGAAGGAAGAAAGGAAGAAAGGAAGGAAGGAAGGAAGGAAGGAAGGAAGAAAGGAAGAAAGGAAGGAAATGAGCCAGGAAGGAAATGAGCCAGGAAGGAAAGAAAGAAATGAGCCAGGAAGGAAGGAAGGAAATGAGCCAGGAAGGAAGGAAATGAGCCAGGAAGGAAATGAGGAAGGAAGGAAGGAAGGAAATGAGGAAGGAAGGGAGGAAGGAAGGGAGGAAGGAAGGAAGGAAATTAGCCAGGAAGGAAGGAAGGAAATGAGCCAGGAAGGAAATGAGGAAGGAAGGAAGGAAGGAAATGAGCCCGAAAGGAAGGAAGGAAGGAAGGAAGGAAGGAAGGAAGGAAGGAAGGAAGAAAGGAAGGAAGGAAGGAAGGAAGGAAGGAAGAAAGGAAGAAAGGAAGGAAATGAGCCAGGAAGGAAATGAGCCAGGAAGGAAAGAAAGAAATGAGCCAGGAAGGAAGGAAGGAAATGAGCCAGGAAGGAAGGAAATGAGCCAGGAAGGAAATGAGGAAGGAAGGAAGGAAGGAAGGAAATGAGGAAGGAAGGGAGGAAGGAAGGGAGGAAGGAAGGAAGGAAATTAGCCAGGAAGGAAGGAAGGAAATGAGCCAGGAAGGAAATGAGGAAGGAAGGAAGGAAGGAAATGAGCCCGAAAGGAAGGAAGGAAGGAAGGAAGGAAGGAAGGAAGGAAGGAAGGAAGGAAGGAAGGAAGGAAGGAAGGAAGGAAGGAAGGAAGGAAGGAAGGAAGGAAGGAAGGAAGGAAGGAAGGAAGGAAGGAAGGAAGGAAGGAAGGAAGGAAGGAAGGAAGGAAGGAAGGAAGGAAGGAAATGAGCCAGGAAGGAAGGAAAGAAATGAGCCAGGAAGGAAGGAAAGAAATGAGCCAGGAAGGAAGGAAAGAAATGAGCCAGGAAGGAAGGAAAGAAAGAAAGAAAGAAATGAGCCAGGAAGGAAGGAAGGAAATGAGCCAGGAAGGAAGGAAGGAAATGAGCCAGGAAGGAAATGAGGAAGGAAGGAAGGAAGGAAGGAAATGAGGAAGGAAGGAAGGAAGGAAGGAAGGAAGGAAGGAAATTAGCCAGGAAGGAAGGAAGGAAATGAGCCAGGAAGGAAATGAGGAAGGAAGGAAGGAAGGAAATGAGCCCGAAAGAAAGGAAGGAAGGAAGGAAGGAAGGAAGGAAGGAAGGAAGGAAGGATAAATTCCCGTTGATACGTGTTTTGCAGTAACAGGTGTAACTCATTTAATTGGTTTTTATTAATTAAATTTAATTGGTGTAGTTTAGTAGCATTTAGTATCTTTTAGAGCAGTGTTTTGGCTCCAAAGACTGAATGTGGTGATAGATTTATAGTTACAAAGGTGGAGTTGAATTGGTATTTTTTTTATCGTCATTTTTTATCAGGATAAATGCCAGAAATGATCGTGATCATTTTTTAAGTCCATACCGCCCATCCCTAGTACATGTCCCACAAAGGCAACCATTGAAAAGCAATGCCACTAAAAGTATAGTGCATACCCGACAGAAACAACAGTAAGACGATGCACACTACAGAATGATGCACACACTCCCCTAGAGACGCCATTAAGCCATGACCAATTCCTTCGGTCTCGTGCAGGGTTTAAAAGTTTCATAGAAATGGGACTAAATTAATATTTAAAATGATTTGATTTGTAGTAATGGACTTTCTAACGTCTCCCGCTGGGTAAAAGTTCATACTCTGGGCGGAGGATAATGGGTTTAGTTTAAGACGAGGATGCTCCGGTCTTGTCCTAAGTGCACCTCATGGTACTTACATGTGCACACCTGATCAATATGTGTGTCGTACGTGACCACAACGCAACACAAGTGCAGCTCCTATAGATCTGGGCTCTTAATGGCTTTCAGAATGAGATGAAAAAATGTAATTATGCCACTAAACAAATGAGTTTTTATCAAATTCTTCAGGTTATTATCTTGTAGCAACTAATTTCAATACACTAATGAAATATTCTCGATATTTTGTTCATTTATGTTGCAGAAGGATGACGTTTTAACTGCGGAGATATGTATATTTTATACTAAAAATGCATATATATATATATATATATATATATATATATATATATATATGCATTAGGTTCTTACCAACATGGTATTAACCATTAATATATATGGGTCAATGACGAAAAATGATTTTCAACAGGTCAATTTTAAAATAATAAAAAAAAGAATATCTATTGCAGTAGTTGAAACATTAAGAATGTTGTGTACACATAAATTCATATAAAATTTTAAATTAAGTGATTTCAGAGTTTTTTGTCAAGATGAATTGGCACTAGCCTTAAAAAAGGTCATGTGGTGCAACCATGATTCATATTAAAATAAATTAATTTCCTTAACATCTTGATGTCTTTTTTTTTTTTTTCAGTATTATACAAAAATGGTTGTTTTTTTTAATGGTCGCGGCACATGATATTTCATAAAATGGACGTCATCAGTCAAACTTTGTTTGTATATTATGATGGAAATATAAAAATAAATGTGTATAAATCTTACACACTACAAGACACTTAAGAAATCATGCCAGATAGGGCAGAAGATTGATTTAAAAACATTTAGAGTGATTTCAAAAAATGTTTTCACAACAAGAGTCCTGGTCGGACGGTCGCACCACATGACATTTTGACGCTTAAAACAACAACAAAATCCCAAATAACTAGTATTTTTTGTAAAATTCAAGTGAGTCCATAGTTATGGTATTTTTTTTATCCATTTAAACCTTTTTTGAATTGAAAAAAAGTCTGTTTTTCAGAAAATATAGGCGTCATATCATTGACCTATATGCAGACAAAAAAAAAGAAAGGAGATGGTCTCCAGCTGTGTATCAGAGCCTTTCTCTGCCTGTGAGAAGTTTCCCCGCTTACACACGGATAGTCACAGACATTTTATTATGTATCTTAATAATAATAATAATAATAATAATAATAATAATGATGATAATGATGATAATAATTATAATAAATTTTATTTGGTGGCGCCTTTCAAGTCACCCTTACAAGAATAAAAGCATAACATAACGTATAAGCATCAGCATAACATACGGCACGGGTCGGCAACCTGCGGCTTCACTAGGGCGGCTCTTTAGCGCTGCCCTAGTGGCTCCTGGAGCTTTTTCAAAAATGTTTGACCTTTTTTTCCTTTTTTTTCTTCTTTTTTTCCTTTTTTCTCTTTTTTTCTTCTTTTTTTCCTTTTTCCTTTCCTTTTTAATCTCGACATTTCGACTTTTTTCTCGACATTTCGACTTTTTTCTCGAAATTTTGACTTTTTTCTCGACATTTCCACTTTTTTCTCGACATTTTGACTTTTCTCTCGACATTTCGACTTTTTTCTCGAAGTGCATAATGAAAAAAAAAATCCCCCAGTTATACCGTATTTTCTGGACTATAAGCCGCACCTGTATATAAGCCGCACACGCTCTATTTTTAAAAAAATAATAAAAAAAAGATATACAAGCCGCACCTGTATATAAGCCGCATCCGCTCTATTTAAAAAAAAAAGATATGCAAGCCGCAGATATTTATGTTGTTAGATTAGATATTTACTACATGTACAGAAGGATTTTGAACTGTAAATGATGTACATGTTTGTACCTAAATAGATCTTTCCTAACAGTGTCTTTTAACACGGCAGCAACTTTGCTGATTAAAACTGGACAGAACCAAGAGAAAATAACCGGTATTTATTCATCTATTTATCTGTTTGAAATCTGCTTCTACCTACTTCTATCTGCTAAAGAAGAAGAAGCGTATTCTTCTTTGCATTTATTTTGTCTTAGTTTTGATTGTAATACCGGTTAGAGCGCCCCGAGCGGTGGAAGAAAAATCCACAGAATAGCCGCACCTTTGTATAAGCCGCATGTTTCAAAACCTATGAAAAAAGTAGCGGCTTATAGTCCAGAAAATACGGTAACTAATATAGATACATGCAGCATGTGTTGCCTTCATTCTAAGGCTTATACAAGACTTTTCATGTTTTGCGGCTCCAGACATATTTGTTTTTTGTGTTTTTGGTCCAATACGGCTCTTTCAACATTTTGGGTTGCAGACCCCTGACATAGAGCATAAAATGACGACAAGCAGTATTAATCCAAACAACATTAAGCGATATTGTGGCCACGGAGACAGTGTACAGTCAGAGGGAGTATGCCATCTTGCAGGCATGTTTAATGTCTGTATAACAAACTTTAACCATATCTGTATTCTTCTCAAGAGCCCAAACCTGAGGGACGTATCTGCGTTGTGCAGTTATGCACCTGTACATCTTCAAAAGCTGGAGCTTCCACACAAAAAAATCAGAGGTGACTTTTTTCTACCCTGTGCATCAAAGGAGAAATGACATTTATTTCATGTTGCATCTCCGTGTATGAGTGACAGAAACATGTGATTGAGAAATTGTTAATTTGGATGTTTGTTACCGGTAGTTTTGCTTTCCTTAATATTTATTTTTTTCAATCTTTCCACCTACTCCCACTACCAGATTTGTCCTGCATAAGCCACATGCTGAACCTCGTCATCCTGGACGCTTCTCATAATGAAATCTCCGACTGTTTTGAATTCCAGCCACCCAGGAAACTACAGGTAACACAAGACCTTGAGCTGACAGGATAAGACGATATTTGATTGGTGGTTTGGGACTTTCTCTCAACACTATTCCCTCCAGATAAGCCTGGCTTACTATAGCCCATCTGTAGTCGCTTTGAAAACGCTTACACGGCACTTACTGCCCTTGAATGACAGTGAAGTTTAGCTAAATCTTTACACTACTGTGTTTATTTAGTTTTAAGATAAGATAACATTATCCTTTATTTCTCCCTCAATGGGGAAATTCACTTTGTGCAGCAGCAGTACACTTAACACACACATGCAGGGAAAGGGTAAAAAGAAAAAGTAAAAAGAATATATAATTACAAAATATAAACAGTATATTATGACGGAGTATTAGGGCCAAACTAAGATTAAAAAAATAGGAAATTACGAGAATAAGTTGTAAAATTACGAGAAGAAAGTCATAGCCAAATGTTGCAAGAATAAAGTAGTAATAATATGAGAATAAAGTCATAATATTATGAGAATAAAGTTGTAGAATTACGAGAATAAATTCATAGCCTAATATTGCGAGAATAAAGGCGTAATATTACGAGAATAAAGTCGTAAAATTACGAGAATAAAGTCGTAATATTACGAGAATAAAGTCGTAATATTACGAGAATAAAGTCGTAAAATTACGAGAATAAAGTCGTAAAATTACGAGAATAAAGTCGTAATATTACGAAAATAAAGTCATAAAATTACGAGAATAAAGTCGTAATATTACGAGAATAAAGTCATATTGTTGCGAGAATAAAGTCGTAATATTACGAGAATAAAGTCATAAAATTACGAGAATAAAGTCGTAATATTACGAGAATAAAGTCATATTGTTGCGAGAATAAAGTCGTAATATTACGAGAATAAAGTCGTAATATTACGAGAATAAAGTCGTAAAATTACGAGAATAAAGTCGTAATATTACGAGAATAAAGTCATAAAATTACGAGAATAAAGTCGTAATATTACGAGAATAAAGTCGTAATATTACGACAATAAAGTCGTAATATAACGAGAATAAAGTCGTAATATTACGAGAATAAAGTCGTAAAATTACGAGAATAAAGTCGTAATGTTACGAGAATAAAGTCATATTGTTGTGAGAATAAAGTCGTAATATTACGAGAATAAAGTCATAAAATTACGAGAATAAAGTCGTAATATTACGAGAATAAAGTCGTAATATTACGACTTTATTTTCATAATATTACAACTTTATTCTCGTAACATTAGGCTATGACTTTATTCTCGTAATTTTACGACTTTATTCTCGTAATTTCCATTTTTTTTTTTTTGTCTTAGTTTGGCCCTAATACTCCGTCGTAGTTTATACATTGGAATGAAAAATAAAAAAAGTAGTGCAGTACGGGAAAAGAAAGAAGAAGAAAAGAAAGCAGTCAGGTGGCGTTTCCTACTTGAAGTTTTCTTGGCCTTTGTTAACAGTGTGTGCTTTATTTTTCCCTCTATAGGAAGTGAATTTATCCTACAACCTTATGTCAAAAATGAAGGATTTGGCAGCCTGTACTTACCTTTGTAAACTGGATTTGGACTGTATCCTTTACATTACTAATGCAAACATAAACTTGCCCTTATTCTCTTATGCAATCATAAATATTTGCAGTGAAACTTACAGCATGTATGACATCTACAATAATTTGCTTGCAAGTTCATCTTGTCGTGCAGTACGGTGCCTTTTCCTCTCAACGAGTTCCCGCTCAGGTAACAGTTTCAGTGAGATTGCAGGTCTTGAGCGATGTCGCAGACTCAGATATCTCAGTGTGGCAAACAACAGTCTGTCGAGGATCAGCGGCCTGGACGGACTTCCCCTCACTCACCTCTGCCTTGTAGGTCCCATCGTCTCATTGCTTATTGACTACGTTTACATGCAGTCAAAATTCAGGTTATTGCTAATATTCCGGTTACTGAAACATTCGGAATATTCCGTTTACATGGTAATTAATCATTTGGGATATCTGGATCAAACCAGCGACGCGCGGAGAACATCGTGATGCAATTACCGCCATTTCCGCTTCTTCTTCCTGTATCCAAATTCAAAACAAATGCTGCTTCGCACAACTTAGAATATAATAGAATAGAATAGACTTTATTGTCATTGTGCTCAGGTTACAATGAGATTGGTTGGGATGTTCCCACCAAAGTGCAAAGGAAGCAATCAAAATAAGGGGAATAAATAAGTATAAAAAGCACAGTATAAAAACATAAAAGCAATACAAACAATATATAGATAAAGTGCAACAAACTGTGACCCAAACATCACTCCCACATCATTAAAAAAAAAAAAACATGGATTTTTTTTACCGTTTTAAAAAAAGTCTTAAGAGTAAAGAAGAAGATATTTTTTAACTTTTCTCTCACCTTCTTGTAAATCTCACTATCCCGGTACTTTCTACCGTCTACAAATGCAGAAATGTTCATATCCTTCATTACATTTATGAAGTGATTAGTCTCCTCCTGGTCTTGCGTTTCTCCGTGTTTATAAGAACTTCCTGGACTCAAAAGACCAGGATTCCTTGTGAACAGAGCATGAGCAGAAAACAAATTCATGTTCCGTTTGATGGGGATATTAATTCATTCCGTTTGGCGTTTACATGACCTAATATTCAGGTTTTAAAAGGAGTAACCCTGGGGTCATATTCGGGTTTTTAAAAAACTGAATATTAGCAAACTCGGGTTATTCAAAGGGGTTATTAGTTTAGTTTAGTTTAGTTTATTTCTGTCATGACATCACAAAAAAAAAGAATAAAAATTACAACAAGAAAACGAATACACGGTTCAAAGAAAACATTACAATTTTTTTTAATTTTTTTTTTCCCAATATACAAATACCATCTAGACCGAAAAATGTGTAGGCTGAAGCAAAGCTTATTATTTGCCTACCCTCAAAAAGATTCATTAAAGTAATAAAATGAAAGCAAGAAGTAAGAGAAAAGACTGACAGTAAAACAAATTGCCTCCATGGGGATAACAAAAATTCCTCAAGAAATAAAAAAAATTTAAAATAAAGGTGCAGTCTACATGTTACCTTCATCCTTAAAAAATCAAATCAAATCACTAATTAAATAAATACCCAACTCAACATAGCAAGCATCACCACTCATTAATTTGATATAAAGAAATCATCATCGTTATTGGTGTTTACATGGCCGTGCAAATTCGGGTTATTGCCAATATTCGGGTTTTAAAAGGATTATTGACTGCATGTAAACGCAGTCATTGTTAGAAGTACTGTAGCACCCTATTATGTAATAATTTCCTGAAAATGTAATAACGCCTGAAAATGTAATAAAATTTGCACTTAACTCAATTGAAAATGTAATAAAACCCTATAATGTAATAACTTCACCAATAATGTAATAAAATATCCTGACTGATATTATAATAACATTTTTACCAATAATGTAATACCTTATTACATTGTACTCAAAGTCTGCAATTTAACCCAATAGTCCTTCTGGTGTTTCAAATCCAGTGTATATAACATTCTTAGATACTTAAAACACAAAATGTAGAACTTTGGACTGAAAATGAACATATATATTACATTATATGTAATATCTGACATTATCAGTTTTTGGGAAAAAAAAAAAGACCCACCTGAAAATGTAATAAATTCCCAATAACGTAATAAGGTATTACATTTTCGGTAAAAATGTTATTACAACATCAGTCAGGATATTTTATTACATTATTGGTGAAGTTATTACATTATTGGATTTTATTACATTTTCGATTGAGTTAAGTGCAAATCTTATTACATTTTTAGGCGTCATTACATTTTCAGGAAATTATTACATTATAGGGTGCTACAAGGACATATCTGCTAAAACAGCTGGAGTTTCATACGTAGACATAAAAACTGTTATGCATCCGTCTTTGCAGGTCTTTCTGTTTAAATGTGTGTCTTTTTTCATGTCCTCAGTTTTACCTGTTTCATTTCCTGCCCCTTCTGTTCTCTTTATGTCGCTGTTTTGGCCACATTTTACCTTTCAGTAAAACCTTGGCTTTCCGTTTGAAATCTACCATATGGCCCAACAGCAGGGCCTTTTTCTCTCGCTCCCCGTCTACACGTGTGCGCCCCGTGTTGCTCACATGCATGTTGTGGTCCTTTATCAGTGTTTCCTGGTTGTCAGCAGCCATCGGTCTGGATGCAGCTGCCCCCGTCTGCAGCTCGGATACCAACTGCTGCTGTTTGACGGGGCCCTGGAACGAGTTCAGCACATCCTGTATCCCTCCCCGTATCCCCCCGGCATCCGTCTGAACCCGTCCCCGACCCCTCTTCCTCCCCTAACAGCATGCTACTGTCAGCCGGCCTGCTTTGCGGCCCATCACAGCGCTGACCCGGGGCTTCCCGGGACCAGAACGGTCACCCATCCCCTCTGACAGCCAGCGCTCCGCCAGCCAGCAACGCTTGGCAAGACGAGCGCGAGCTGCAGCCAAACAGCTAGATAACAACTTTCTGTGTCTGCGGAGTGGAGTGAGAACAGGGTTGACAAGAGACGAGTGCCCAGGTCTTGTTCTTTAGTTATTCAGCGTGCTGCGCTCGCACCTCGCCAGCTGTTTAGCTGTCAATCCCGGCCCTGGTGGGAGTTGGGAGTGAAGGAAGAACCTGCCATTCCAGGGGCGAGAAAAAGTTCAGGCAGCCCCACACAGAACAACCGTGACACCTCCTTAATATTTATCAGTGAGAATAATTTAAGGTGTATAACCCAGACCTGTCTGGTTACCGGGATATTATCTCATCTCTGTCCAGAGAGGGAACCAACTGAGAAGGATTGAAGGCTTGGAGAACGTGAAGAGCCTGCAAGTTCTGGATTTGTCTCAGAATCGCATCACAAGTCTGTCTGGCCTCGAGAATCTACACCGACTGGTCTCCGTCAACCTGGAGAACAACCAGGTACAGATAGAAGATAAAGACACATATAGGTTTATAGATCATAGACAAATACGCAGACGTGCACTTTTTATGTGGAAATGTTGAGAAAAAAGTGGAAATGTTGAGAAAAAAGTCAAAATTTCGAGAAAAAAGGTGAAATGTCGAGATTAATGTTGAAGTACAATTTCGAGAAAAAAGTCGAAATGTTGAGAAAAAAGTCAAAATGTCGAGAAAAAAGTGGAAATGTTGAGAAAAAAGTCAAAATTTTGAGAAAAAAGGTGAAATGTCGAGATTAATGTTGAAGTACAATTTCGAGAAAAAAGTGGAAATGTTGAGGAAAAAGTGGAAATGTTGAGAAAAAAGTGGAAATTTCGAGAAAAAAGTCAAAATTTCGAGAAAAAAGGTGAAATGTCGAGATTAATGTTGAAGTACAATTTCGAGAAAAAAGTCGAAATGTTGAGAAAAAAGTCAAAATGTCGAGAAAAAAGTGGAAATGTTGAGAAAAAAGTCAAAATTTTGAGAAAAAAGGTGAAATGTCGAGATTAATGTTGAAGTACAATTTCGAGAAAAAAGTGGAAATGTTGAGGAAAAAGTGGAAATGTTGAGAAAAAAGTGGAAATTTCGAGAAAAAAGTCAAAATTTCGAGAAAAAAGGTGAAATGTCGAGATTAATGTTAAAGTACAATTTAGAGAAAAAAGTGGAAATGTTGAGAAAAAAGTCAAAATGTCAAGAAAAAAGTAGAAATGTTGAGAAAAAAGTCAAAATTTCGAGAAAAAAGGTGAAATGTCGAGATTAATGTTGAAGTACAATTTCGAGAAAAAAGTGGAAATGTTGAGAAAAAAGTGGAAATGTTGAGAAAAAAGTCAAAATGTCGAGATTAAAAAGGAAAATGAAAAAGGTAGAAAAAAAGGAAAAAAAAGAAGAAAAAAAAGAGGAAAAAAAGAGAAAATAAAGAGAAAAAAAAGAAGAAAAAAAGGAAAAAAAAGGTCAAACATTTTTTTTTAAAAGCTTCATGGAGCTACTATGTAAGCTTTCTTCAATGCTACTAAATTAATTGAAATTTATTAGATCAGAATTCAAAAATAACTGCAGAAATAGGCCAAGAAACAAAGCACATGTAGAATATACAGGGTTTTTCCCAATCTTTTGCCTTAAATGTTTTGTAATAAGAACAAAAGTCTTGATTTTGTATCACATGCTGTGTATGCAGTATGGTAATTCATCTTTAAGCTCAGTCTGAACCTCGTTTCCTGCTTCAAATGGATGTGTCATTAACAGACGGGTGCAGAGATCGATGCAGAGCTGCTGCTGATCCATTCATTTGAATCAGGAAGCAGGGAAGCATCTAAAACATGCAGGACAGCTGCTGGGAGACGTCAAACAACTCTCCTTCACTTTCTCCGGTCCATGTTCAGTGTGATGGACACGGCAATACCAAACGGCACACTGACTTCTAAGCCTTTCAGTAGTCAGACTGACTGGAAATTGAAGACAATTGAAGACACTTTTAATTAAAGTACACACTCAAGTGTGTCAGTCACCAGGATCAAATTACTTTCGTCATTTGTTTTTTTTCTTATGATTCTATTGAACCATAATCCAGAGGCAACGTCTGATTTCCACGAGTCAGTTTTTGGTAAATTATTATCACTTCTTACTTTCGTCAGTTTCAAATTATTTTAGTGACCATTGTTGCTATTTCTTTACTTAATTTCAAGGACACATTTGTCCACTTTTGCAGGAAATATAAGTTATTATATATATATATATATATATATATATATATATATATATATATATATATATATATATAAAGTTTTAAATTTGTAAATTGAGCTACTTTCTTTTAGTTCCTCATCCAAACTGTGGAACCTAAAAAAAAGTAGCTAAATTTACAAATTAAAAAAATATATATAAATCTAAAATAATAGATAAATATAGAACACTAATGTAAATTATCTTGAAACGCTAACAGAAACTATACCTTAATTATTACCAACTATATATTTATTATGACAAGCTATTGCTTAAATATCCAACTGTCTATATTATGCTGTCCTCAATCGTGAGTGACCACATTTATTTTCTTCTCTTCTTTGTTCATTTTCTTTGTTTTGTTCGTTCGTTTCGTTTTCTTCTTATTAATATCTTTTTCTTTTTTTTTTTTTTTCCTTTCTGCCTTTTCTGCATTTTGTTGAAAAAGATAGGCAAAATAAGCCATGAGGCTTCAGCTTATACCTTTTTGGTCTAAAAAAAAAGGAAATGTGTATATATATATATATATATATATATATACCTGTGTGTATACATATACAGTGTGTATATGCAAATATCTTTAATGTAAATGACCAAAACAAAATAAACTAGTACTACTACTACTTATCGGCATATTCAGACAGAGTCACAAAATCCCAAGCTGTTGGAGAAGTTTCTGCTAATAAGTTTAAAGAAATATTCTGTTAACAACTCTCAAAGTTGTGAAATAAATGTTCTGCAAACTCTTACAGAAATGTTCTCCCTGTAAAGTCTTAAAAAAGAGGAAATTACAGACTCGCTGCGAGTCGGGTGTAAAAGTTTTACTTGCACGAAGAGTTCAAACAGGCCGTGTCCCAGAATTGAACTGCACAGCGAGGAGAGGAAACATCAGTCAGTTAAAACAAGAGTTAACGCCCCCTGCTGTTGCAGATCCTGCTGATGACTTCTGTCTTTGAGCGGTTGAATTACACGTCGACTACAAACAGAGACAGAATCCAAAACAGCTCATCTCATCTTGATGCAATTTATCCAACACAAGCAACGTAGTGCATTAAATCGTGAGAAGGGAGTGATTTTGGCCAAAGAAAGTGTTTAAGCATCTGTACCGGATATTTCTACGCAACATACTTTAATATTGGACAACGATGTAAGAGGAAATAGAGCTTAAGCCTATTATGAAATATCAGGAAACCCATTTAGACCCTCTGAAACAGGTCTAAACAGTTTAAAAAGAAGTCAGATCCAGAGGAGGGTAGTAACGAGTTACATTTACTCCGTTACATTTACTTGAGTAAGTTTTGGGAAATGTTGTACTTTTAGGAGTAGTTTTGAATCACTATACTTTTGACTTTTACTTGAGTAGATTTGTGAAGAAGAAACTGTTCCTCTTACTCCGCTACATTAGGCTACGTTGAGCTGTTACTTTTCTTTTATCCCTTTTATCCGCGTACGTGTCAATCTCATGACATCACTGAGTGATTCTTTGGGAAAAATGTTTGTTTTTGCATGTTTTGTCACATTTACACAGACTCAAACACACACACAGTTTCTCTGAGTTCATGGGCTTGTTCTAGTTCTGCCTGGTTAAAAAACAAAAATACAAAGGCTTGAAAATTTGTGCTACTTGTGCTTAATTTATTTTTTTTATTATTTTATTATTTTATTATTTATTAAAGTACTTGAATTTACTTTAATATTATTTTAATTTAAGCTATTTTTTATTTTTTATTAATTTTAATTTATTTATTTTATTATTTTATTGATTTAATTTGCCTGAAGATGATTATTTTGTACTTTTGTCTGTTTGAATGGTTGTGTTAAAAAAATAAATCAGACGTTACTCAACAGTTACTCAGTACTTGAGTAGTTTTTTTGCCAAATACTTTTTTACTTTTACTCAAGTAATTATTTGGATGACTACTTTTTACTTCTACTTGAGTCATATTATTCTGAAGTAACAGTACTTTTACTTTAGTACAATTTTTGGCTACTCTACCCAGCTCTGATCAGATCTCATATTAGTAAAGATAAACTTTAACAGGTTCTATTTTCATTAATGACAGAAAGTGCACATAAAAAAAGCAACGACTTGTATTTTTGTTTCAGATTCATGAAATTCAAGAATGTAAACATATTCAGGATCTATCTCTGGTGAAAGAGCTCAGTCTCACGGGAAACCCCGTACAGGTAAATAAGAGCCTTTAACCTTGACATTGCTTTATTTAAGTTCTTTATTCGTCCGGATTTAAGCTTTCATGATGCCCTGCACCTGTATGAGCCTTAAAGTGTGCTGGAGTTTTTTCATTTAGACTGAAAAAACTGGGGGAAAAAGTGTGCTTCATGTAATTCATTTTTTGTATGCTTTTTTCAAAAACTTTATTTATTTTAACAGGAGCAGCCTGATTACAGACTGGCGGTCATCTTCCTCCTGCAACATGTGTCCGTACTGGACCAAGAAATAGTCACTGCAGAGGAAAAGGTGTCAATAGACACAAAAGATGACTATTAGTTTGATATTATGTATATTTTGAAGCCTTATGTGACGTTTGATTACTTATCTCTAATCCCAGGTGTCGTCGGTGAACAAGTTTGACCCTCCGATGGAAGTGGTGGCGGCCGGGGATCACATGACCCAGTTAGTGTATCAGATGTTGCAGCCCCAGGTCATTTATGACAGGTCTGGAGTCACATTCTTCTACTTCTGGTTATTTAACTTCAGCCTTAAGCAGTACTGGAGTTGAGGGGGGATGAGGGGGGATGGCATCTCCCCCTGAAATAAAAACAGTCAAAATCATCCCCCCTGTAAAACTGCCATCCCTCCTTTCCATCCCTTATGTCATTTCATCAATGAATGTGGTTTTACTGCTATTTCAACATTTAGAGTCATCACCAGAAAAATACGGTGACTTATTTGACAATTTTCACCTGTTTCAAGTCAATTTTCACTTGAAATAAGTCGAAAAATCTGCCAGTGGAACAAGATTTATCTTCTTATTATAAGCAAAAAAATCTTGTTCCACTGGCAGATTTTTCTACTTATTTCAAGTGAAAATTTACTTGAAACAGGTGAAAATTGTTGTTTTTTCCAGTGATGAGTCTTGTTTTAAGTGTAATGAGATTTGTTTTACTAAAATGAGACATTTTAACTAGAAATATGACAAATATTCTTATTGTGAGTTTTTGCAGTGATCCATGTTACTTATTCTGTGAAGGACAGAGTCATATTGATAAGTTCAGAAAAGTGTTTTTTATTGTTGTGTTTTGATGTATTTGATGTAAGCCCAGTGGATATTTAAAGCTTACAGAAGGCTGCATTTAACTGCTGCTATGTCATTCCTGCAGTATTTCTGCAGGTGTTTTGGTCACTGCTATTATTTGTTATATATTATATTATTTGTAATCAGCACAAATTATCTGTCCCCATATGATAAAATCCACCATCCCCCCTGATTTCTTTTTACAACTCGAGTACCGGCCTTAATGCTATATTTTAGATAATAATGATGGAAAATGTTGTATGGGAAGAGTCTTAAAGTAGATGTAGTTTATATTCTACGACTAACTGACACGATATCTTACACAACACCACTTAAAAGTGTTACCTGAGGCTCAGCATTAGTTGAAGTTGTAGGTATAGGTAACAGGTGAAGATAAATATGTATTTTACATCCAGCTGGTTCTGTTATGTTTGTATCCTGAGAAGCTAAAACACATCTAAATAGACTGCTGACTGACATATTTCAAAAGTGCACATATAAGGCTGCTTTTCATTACGTACAACCAGTACTCGAGTTGTAAAAAACAATGTGCTGATTACAAATAATATAATATATTACAAATAATAGCAGTGACCAAAACACCTGCAGAAATACTGCAGGAATGACATAGCAGCAGTTAAATGCAGCCTTCTGTAAGCTTTAAATATCCACTGGGCTTACATCAAATACATCAAAACACAACAATAAAAAACACTTTTCTGAACTTATCAATATGACTCTGTCCTTCACAGGATAAGTAAAATGGATCACTGTAAAAACTCAAAATCTTAAGAATATTTGTCTTATTTCTAGTTAAAATGTCTCCTTTTAGTAAAAAAATCTCATTACACTTAAAACAAGACTCATCACTGGAAAAAACAACAATTTTCACCTGTTTCAAGTAGATTTTCACTTGAAATAAGTAGAAAAATCTGCCAGTGGAACAAGATTTTTTTGCTTGTAATAAGAAGATAAATCTTGTCCCACTGGCAGATTTTTCTACTTATTTCAAGGAAAAATTTACTTGAAACAGGTGAAAATTGTCAAATAAGTTATTTTTCTGGTGTTATTTTTCTGGTGATGACTCTAAATGTTGAAATAGCAGTAAAACCACATTCATTGATGAAATGACATAAAGGATGGAAAGGAGGGATGGCAGTTTTACAGGGGGGATGATTTTGACCGTTTTTTATTTCAGGGGGGGATGCCGTCCCCCCTCAACTCCAGTACTGCGTACAACACTATGATTTCCTTCAGAATCATCTAGGATGAAGGTTTCAAAGCAGTCAAAAATGTTCCATAATCAGATTTTTATATTATCATACCTGGAAAGATGTTTGCAACCTTGAGTCATTCAGCCACAGAGCTATTGTTTTATTTACCTTCTGAAATAAGTCAATTAGTTCATGTATCAGCACTTCTCTTTTGGAAAACGTCTAACATCAGCTAATATAAACTGCAGCCTCAGTCAATTTCCAATTCTTTTCCTCTTTCATGAGAAGGAACGCATCCATATTACCCACAAGGCTCTCCTTTTATTGACCATATGAGTGGCTTTTAAGAACAAAAAGGTTTTTACTCTGGCATCGTGGTGTCTCATTTCTTAATTTCTTGGAGGACGAGATGACCTGTTGTGACTCGGAGACTGTTCGTCTAAATTGAAGGTTAATTAAAGCCTGGTTTGTGTGTGTGTGTGTGTTTCTGGGTGTGTGTTTCTGGGTGAAGTACGCCCCCGAGCGTAGAGACGCCCTACCCCATGCTGGTGCTGACGGGCCCACGGGGCTGCGGGAAGAGAGAGCTGGTTCACCGACTCTGCCAAGAGTTCAGCAAACTCTTCGGTTACGGGTCAGTCCCAACATCTCTACATATGTGAAATTTTCTAACCCTAACATTTCTACATATGTGCTATGGCAGGGGTCAGCAACCCGCGGCTCTTTAGCGCCGCCCTAGTGGCTCCATGGAGCTTTTTCAAAAATGTTTTTCCTTTTTTTCTTCTTTTTTTTCTCTTTATTTTCTCTTTATTTTTATTCCTTTTTTTATTTTTTTTCTTCTTTTTTTATTTTTATTTTTTTCTTCTTTTTTTATTTTTTCCTTTTTTTCTTCCTTCTTCATTTTCCATTTTAATCTCGACATTTCGAATTTTTTCTCGACATTTCGAATTTTTTCTCAACATTTCGACTTTTTTCTCGAAATTGTACTTCAACATTAATCTCGAAATTTCAACTTTTTTCTCAAAATTTTTACTTTTTTCTCGACATTTTGACTTTTTTCTCGACATTTCCACTTTTTTCTCAAGATTGTACTTCAACATTAATTGTGACATTTCGACTTTTTTCTCGACATTTCAACTTTTTTCTCGACATTTTGACTATTTCCTCGATATTTCAACTTTTTTCTCGACATTTCGACTTTTTTCTCAACATTTCCACTTTTTTCTCGAAATTTAAACTTTTTTCTTTACATTTCAACTTTTTTTTTGACATTTCGCCATTTCTCTTCATTCTAAGGCTGATACAAGACTTTTAATTTTTTGCGGCTCCAGACATATTTGTTTTTTGTGTTTTTAGTCCAATATGGCTCTTTCAACATTTTGGGTAACCAGTAACTGCTCTGTTATCACAACATTAGTTCTTTATCAATTAATATATAACGTTGCACAGTTATCAGTAAACTAAAACAGCTACTTTTATACACATTTGTTATATCTGTGATGGAAAATTTAGCCTTGGTCACTTGATTAAACCAAAACTGCTGAGAGGAGCGAAATATATCCTTGGCCCAACTACTGTAAGCTGAAAAAAAGATTAACACTGACCTTAAAGATGTTTTTATCTACTCAAATCATAAGAATAAACCATAATTTATGCCTTAAAATCATTATTCTTCATTTGTTTCATTGTCATTCTGCATCGAGACGCCTCATGTATGTTTTGACCCTTTTGCAAGCAACTCTTTAATTAAATCTACTGAAATCTGGATCATTTCTCAAGTCTTATTCTGGTAACTTCAGTTTCAGTCCAGTTATTCACCTAGTTGGAAAGAACGTATTAATATCTTAAACATAATCCTCCTCTGGAACATTGTCGGGAATTTCATACTAAAGACACTCAAACACCCACTCAATGTTACGGCTGCAGCTATAATATATATAATATATATAATATATATAATATCTGGCATGTGAGCAGTAGCACAAAAAAACAACACACACATGCAAGAGATCTGACTTTCACCTGGTCGTTGATTTGACAGTCTGGAACGTCTCCAGAGCCGGGCTTTGTTTCTGGCTCTTAACCCCCCGCCCGCCGGCCTTCTTTCAAGGCTGCAGATTTAAGATTATTACATCCTCACACTTGGTAAATCAAAAGGTGGGATATAATGCGAGCAGGCTGTGAGTCCCTCTGCTCTACACATGTGTGCGTGTGTTCACAGCATCTGTCATACCACGCGGGGGCCGTACCGCGGAGAGGAGGACGGGATAGATTACCGCTTTGTGAGTGAGGACGACTTTCAGCATATGATTCACATGGTGAGTTGGCTGGAAATTTAACTTTTTAAGATCACATGACCCGAGAAGAGAATTAACTAGATAATTTCAGGAAATTTTGATATGGGCATGCCCTACTGCCCATTCGTCCCCTCTCGCTGCTTTGGTTTGGGGCTGCAGTGTTTGTGTTCGGGGTGGTTCTATGTCAGTTTGAGGTGTTTACGGTTGCATTTCATTCATTCCTGTGCTCCCAATAGTTATTAATGGGGCGAGCTTTTTGGCGTCTAGTGTCCCCACGGTAACCCTTTTGACTGAGAAAAGTAATCGCCATCGAGGCATGATGGAGAAGCATCTAACGATGTATGCCATGCATGGGTGCACGTTGCGGTTCGGGCCGTATTAACGGACGAAAAAAAGTGCGGAATAATAATAACTAGAAAATTTCATGAAATTTTGATATGGGCATGCCCTACCGCCCATTCGACCCCTCTCGCTGCTTTGGTTTAGGGCTGTAGTGGTTGTGTTCGGGGTGGTTCTATGTCAGTTTGAGGTGTTTACAGTTGTATTGCATTCATTCCTGTGCTCCCAATAGTTATTAAAGGCGTGCGCTTTTTGGCGTTTAGCGCCCCCCACGGTGACACTTTTGACTGAAAAAAGTAATTCCCATCGAGGCACGATGGAGACGCATTTAACGATGTATGCCATGCATGGGTGCACGTTGCGGTTCAGGCTACATTAATGGATAGGTTTTTGTTTCACCGTGGTAAAAAAAACCCATCCGAATGAATGGGGCCATTTGGCCTGGATTTTGATGTAAAATGTCCTTAAATCACAGCTTCATGAAATTTGAATATGTTGTAGTCCACAGCGAGTTGAGTTTTGAAACATTTTAATCATGTCCCTACGATAACCTGTTGCCTAGCAACAAGCGTCCAAAGCAAAATGGAAATAAAAAAAAAAAAGAAAGGTAAATATCACAAAAACTGTAATACTTGGCATAATAAGGTTGTATAGTCGGTTAGGGACAATCGGGCCGAGTGTTTGAAAGTTTGAACGATGTCTCTACGATAAAGTTCGGCCGAGCAATAAGCGTTCGAATTTTCGCCTTTTTTTTTGCTTTTTGGCATCTAGCGTTGCCACGGTAACACTTTTGACTCAGAAAAGTAATGCCCATCGAGGCACGATGGAGACGCATCCAACGATGTATGCCATGCATGGGTGCACGTTGTGGTTCGGGCCGTATTAACGGACGAAAAAAGCGTGCGGAATAATAATAAGGAAGTAAAGGGAAACCTTTTCTGTATACTAATATATCAGCTTCATTTTTCAAGTTTTTCCGGCCGTGTTTTATTTTTGGGGGATTTTTTTTTCCCACATCAGAGCGGGGTCATGCTTTACACCCGCTGGTGCGCAGTGGGACTTTTGCGACTTTAGCTTGTTAGCAAAATGCTAGCAACATTGCCCTTTGGGCCATTCTGGACGATTGCAATATGGTCATGCCATTACTTGGCATGCCCATAATAACACCCTCTGAATTTTGGGGGGTTTTAAACTCAAAGCACAATTATGCTCTTGGAGACATAAATCCTTCATATAAAAGGAAATACTGACCCACAACTCAACTTAATGGGTGCCGTGTATTTGAAAGCTGCAGTAAATTCACACACCGACTTCACCCGTTGGCTTTAATGAGTTTAGATTATTAGATTTCCTTGAGTGAATTGATTTTGACTTTAATTGGCTAATTTTTTTTATTTTTTTTCCTCGTCTTTTGTTGTATTGTATTTAAAAATGAAAGGTATTCATTGAATTTAATTTCAGGATGAGTTACTGAGCCGTGTCCTCCAACTATGTCTGAGACGACTAACAAGTGTAAAAACGAAAACGGGGTCAGGCATCCGTCTCCCTCCCATCCCTAAAACTGTCAGTGCGAATGCTTTTAAGGCGGCGCAGCCATTAAATCATCAGCCTAAACTTTGCTTTGTAAAAAAAAACAATGTGTCATTGGACCGTGGGCCGTTTGGCTCTCCATCTTGTGTCCGTGTCAAGGTGGCGGTTATGTAAGGATGTCAGAGGATTATTTATAGAGACCTGGCTCTCATGGTGATTTACACAGGAAGGACTTTTATGTTGGGATTGATGCCTTTTGTCTTTCCTGGCAGAGTTTGACTTTACGATCAGCTCTTCCTCCTGTTTTATTCATGCGTTCGTTTAGTCTCTCACTTCTCGTGTTGTGAGATGCTTCTTTGTGGAACCAGCCTCGGTTTTTTTAGTGTTCATTCTCTCACCTTTTACACGTCGGCTGCTGCCGTCAGTCCTCTGTATGCACTCATAATCTCTTGAAAGCAGCTCTTGTATTTGGCAGACTATATATCTTATCCTTAGTTTAAAATGTCTCATTTTTAGTCAAAAAAATCCCATTACACTTAAAACAAGACTCATCACTGGAAGAAACAACAATTTTCACCTCTTTCAAGTAGATTTTCACTTAACCCTTGTGCTGTCTTTGGGTCAAAATGATCTAATTCTCCCTTCCTTCCTTCCTTCCTTCCTTCCTTCCTTCCTTCCTTCCTTCCTTCCTTCCTTCCTTCCTTCCTTCCTTCCTTCCTTCCTTCCTTCCTTCCTTCCTTCCTTCCTTCCTTCCTTCCTTCCTTCCTTCCTTCCTTCCTTCCTTCCTTCCTTCCTTCCTTATTTCCTTCCTTCCTTCCTTATTTCCTTCCTTCCTTTCTTCCTTCCTTTTTCCCTTCCTTCCTTCTTCCCTTCCTCCTTTCTCTCTTCCTTCCTTCTTTCCTTGTTTTCTCCCTTCCTTCTCCCTTCCTCCTTCCTTCCTTCCTTCCTTCCTTCCTTCCTTCCTTCCTTCCTTCCTTCCTTCCTTCCTTCCTTCCTTCCTTCCTTCTTTCCCTGCTTCCTTCCTTCCTTCCTTCCTTCCTCCCTTCATTCCTTCCTTCCTTCCTTATTTCCTTCCTACCTTTCTTCCTTCTTTTTTCCCTTCCTTCCTTCTTCCCTTCCTCCTTTCTCCCTTCCTTCCTTCTTTCTTTGTTTTCTCCCTTCCTCCTTCCTTCCTTCCTTCCTTCCTTCCTTCCTTCCTTCCTTCCTTGCTTGCTTCCTTCCTTCCTTCCTTCCTTCCTTCCATCCTTCTTTTCTCCCTTCCTTCCTTCTTTCTTTCCTTCTTTTCATTCTTCCTTCCTTCCTTGTTTCCTCCCTTCTTCTCTTCCTCCTTCCTTGACCCAAAGACAGCACAAGGGTTAAAATAAGTAGAAAAATCTGCCAGTGGAACAAGATTTTTTTGCTTGTAATAAGAAGATAAATCTTGTTCCACTGGCAGATTTTTCTACTTATTTCAAGTGCAACATTTACTTGAAACAGGTGAAAATTGTCAAATAACAAGTTATTCTTCTGGTAATGACTCTTGTTTTAAGTGTAATGAGATTTTTTTGACTAAAAATGAGACATTTTAACTAGAAATAAGATAAATATTCCTGGTAAGATTTTGGGTTTTTGCAGTGTGCGATTACCTTCCAGGAAAAAATGATCATATCCATGGGATTCACATGAGACCCAAAGCAATTACATCAATTCTTATTTTTATGTTGAAACTTTTGAAAAAATGAATGGAGACCGAGATTTTTGCTGCTATTAAATGTTGTAAAATGTTTTACTTTCAGCCGTAAGCATCTCGGTACTGGTAAATTCTACCATTTAAATCAGACGGCTTCAAAAAGGCATCCAAAAGGTCGGGGGGGTCGTGTGTGAGGAGTTACAAAGAGATTTTTGCCCCGACTATCAGGTCAAAAGTTCAGGTCCCAGGTGGGAAAAGGCCCTGGAGTTGTTGATCCTGAAAGAACGCTGGAGTTCTGTGTTCATGTGTGTCAGCTATCAAGAGTAGCAAAAACAAGCTACAACAAGATAGTATGGTAATAATCTGTGTGTTCTTATTTCAATCTCCTGTAAGGGTAAGTTTATCCAGACCATGCGGTACGAGGGTCATCAGTTCGGCCTCAGCAGAGATTCGGTCGAGGGTTTGGCGAGAGACGGACTGGCCTGCTGCACGCACATGGAGCTGGAGGTACGTGGGTGGAAACAAAGGGTTGTTTTTTGTTTTTAACTTTATTTTTTAAAGATTTTTACATTGTGGAGATTACAACAAAAATGTAACAGTGTCATAAAATCAAAAGCAAAGCAAAATAAAAGGAAGAAAAATAACAAAAGTGCACAAATAGGAACAACAGGTCGGGTCACTGAGCCACTCTGATATCAACATGGCAGCATTGGAAGTTCCTCCATCAAAAATCCCAAACAAAAATCCTAGGCCAGGGGTCGGCAACCTAAAATGTTGAAAGAGCCATATTGGACCAAAAACACAAAAAACAAATATGTCTGGAGCCGCAAAAAATGAAGTCTTGTATAAGCCTTAGAATGAAGGCAAATGGCGAAAGTCAAAATGTCGAGAAAAAAGTCGAAATGTTGAGGAAAAAGTCGAAATTTCGAGAAAAAAGTCTAAATGTCGAGAAAAAAGTCGACATGTTGAGAAAAAAGTCGAAATGTCGAGAAAAAAGTCGAAATGTCGAGAAAAAAGTCAAAATGTTGAGGAAAAAGTCGAAATGTTGAGAAAAAAGTCGATATTTTGAGAAAAAAGTCTAAATTTTGAGAAAAAAGACGAAATGTCGAGGAAAAAGTCGAAATGTTGAGAAAAAAGTCGAAATGTTGAGAAAAAAGTCAAAATTTCGAGGAAAAAGTCGAAATGTCTAAAAAAAAGTCGAAATGTCAAAAAAAAGTTGAAATGTCAAGATTAAAAAGGAAAGGAAGAAAAAAAGAGAAAAAAGGGAAAAAAAGAAGAAAAAAAAGAAGAAAAAAAGGTCAAACATTTTTGAAAAAGCATGCGGCTCTAGAGCCGCGGGTTGCCGACCCCTGACTTAGGCCATGAATTACACATACATATATACCGACACAGAGGGATGTGAAGAACCTGTTCAACTGTTTATCTTCATAAATATCTACCTCCACATTCTCACAATTTACACACACGTCCACACCCTCTTCTTCACCCATCAGAATAAGACGACCACTTCCACCAGTAAGTATTACATTTACCCATATTGAGGTTCAAGGAGGTTATTTTTTCCATAATATATATTTCGTTTACAATTCCTGTCCATTCCTCTTTAGTCGGGGGCTCTTTATTTAGTCACCTCCTTGTTAGAGCTTTTTTACTGGCTGCTAACATTATTTTAATCAGGTATTTGTCACTTGAGTCAAGTGTGGGAGGGATATTCCCAAGATATATTATATTGAAATCTTGTGTGATCTCTAAAGCCATTATTGAGTTGATTATATTTGTTATATCCCCCCAGTAGGGCTGGATCTTTGGGCAGTTTCCACATTCCCTCCAGCATTTTCCACTTCCTGGCTGATTGTTCTGTGGATGTTTCATTTTCGGAGTGATGAAAAATCTTATCATATTTTTCCACGTAAATTCCCTCCATAGACCTGAACTTGAAGTGCTCAATTGGGTTTTACAAATGTTTGACCAATCCTTGTCTGATATTTTTATGTTGGCTTCCTTCTCCCATTTATGTTTAATATAAAGTATGGAGTTCCCATTTTGAGACTGTAAACATGCATATAGTCTAGCAATCATTTTTCTGATGGACTTGGATTTATATGAGTTGATAAAAATATTTATTAGGTCTATGTTGCAGCTGATTTTCTCTCAAAATGTTCACCGTTTGCGTATCCTTCCAGGGCGTGTTGAGTCTGAAGAAGACGTACTTTGAGCCTCAGTACATCCTGCTCCTCCCCACCCGGGTGGAGACGTATAAACAGCACCTGGAGAACCGGGGAATCTACACCCCGCTGCAGATTGACGTGGCTGTGTCCCGTTTAGACCTCTACGCCGGCATCAACACGAAGCGTCCAGGATTCCTTGATAAGATCATACCCTGTGGTACGAAACATAAGTTAGCATTCTAGGGATTTGATGTCCTTGTGTAGATTAGACATACCGTATTTTCTGGACTATAAGCCGCACCCGCTCTATTTTAAAAAAAATAATAAAAAAAGATATACAAGTCGCAACCGCTCTATTTAAAAAAAAAAAAAAGATATGCAAGCCGCAGATATTTATGTTGTTAGATTAGATATTTACTACATGTACAGAATGATTTTGAACTGTAAATGATGTACATGTTTGTACCTAAATAGATCCTTTTCCTAACAGTGTCTTTTAACACGGCAGCAACTATCAAATAACCGGTATTTATTTATCTATTTATCTGTTTGAAATCTGCTCCTACCTACTTCTATCTGCTAAAGAAGAAGTGGCATATCCTTCTTTGCATTTATTTTGTCTTAGTTTTGATTCTAATTCCGGTTAGAGCGCCCCGAGCAGTGGAAGAAAATTCCACAGAATAAAATTTTTTTAAAAAAAGTCAAAATTTTGGGAAAGTCGAAATTTTGTGAAAAAAGTCGAAATGTCGAGAAAAAAGTCGAAATTTTTAGAAAAAAGTCGAAATGTCGAGAAAAAAGTAGAAATTTTGACAAAAAAATACAAATTTTGAGAAAAAAGTCAAAATGTTGAGAAAAAACAGTCAAAATGTCGAGAAAAAAAGTCAAAATGTTGAGAAAAAAAAGTCGAAATGTCAAGAAAAAAAGTCGAAATGTCGAGAAAGTTATCTGTTTATCTGTTTGAAATCTGCTTCTACCTACTTCTATCTGCTAAAGAAGAAGTGGCGTATTTTTCTTTGCATTTATTTTGTCTTAGTTTTGATTCTAATTCCAGTTAGAGCGCCCCGAGCGGTGGAAGAAAAATACATAGAATAGCCGCACATTTGTATAAGCTGCATGGTTGAAAACCTATGAAAAAAGTAGCGGTTTATAGTCCAGAAAATACGGTGTATTCTATTAATTATCCAGTTAATGTTTACTGCAATATAGAGGGCAATAAATGTTTGTAATTCATTTGAAGTATTAATGAGCTTTAAGTTATAATCCATTCCCAGGGGAGGTGTTTTGATTCTACTTTTGGATTTAATGCACATGATGCTATAAGCTGCACGGCCTGCTGCCCCTGCTCCGTTTATTGCCACCGAGATTTCTCGCAAAGTGCAGTCCAGGCATAGTGTGAGATGGATTAACTTACTTCACTAAAATCCATACACAATACCTCCTAATTACCACGTGTATCAAAGACACGCAGCTGCAGAGCAGCGGCGTTTATCTCTCCTCATGATAGCAGGCAGACATGTTAGCTGGTTTTTTTAATGAGATGAACATGCAGCGATGGCGAGGCAGTCATCACTTTCACGCGCCGGCTGCCTGCACCTCATTACACCGAGGTCACCGCGGCCATATCTTTGATTCATTGCCGTTTGATGTTATAGGCGTTGGCTGTGCTGGAGAATACGTTGATGGTGTGTGTGTTTGAGTAGATGACTGGGAGGACGCCTACCGGACGCTACGGCAGACAGTAAAGGAGTACTTGTTGGTGGACGGAGATGACGGAGGGAACGACAGCAGAGCATCTTTTCACAGTATGTCCATTCACAGTACGTCCATTTCATATGTTACAGGTGCTTTCTAGTAGGCCGCTACTTTTACCTGTTTCCTGTTATAGAGGGAATGTGCATAGGGTTGCCACCCGTCCCGTAAAATACGGAATTGTCCTTTATTTGAGAAAAAAATGTTGCGTCCGGTATTGAACTAATACGGGACGCGATCTGTCCCGTATTTTCATTAAGCCTTTATATACACACGTCTGTCACACACACATTAACACTAAATTTAACAATAATGAACAAAATAAAACACAGGAAACATTAAGGCGAGCAAAATCTTTTTGGCGGGACAACAGGACCTGCTGCGTCTGTGCCCAGATCTTTATATGTTATTATATTTATATGGGGTTGGAAATTGGGAATTAGAAGTTGCGTTCCGTATTGAACCAATACGGACATATATTATGCTCTTATTTATTGGTGTCATAATATACAGGTGAAGGTCGGAAAATTTAAATATTTTGCAAAACGTCATTCGTAGTAAATTTAACTAAAGGTGAAACAAATATATTATTTCCCACTACATTCAAAGTGAGATATTTCAAGCCTTTATTTGTTATAATTTTGGTGATTATGGCTCACAGTTTATGAAAACCCCAAATAAAAAATAAATTAACTAATATATTAACTTTTACACCATATTCTAGTTGAATTATTGAAATAAATTAACTTTTACTCCATATTCTAGTTGAATTATTGAAATAAATTAACTTTTACACCATATTCTAGTTGAATTATTGAAATAAATTAACTTTTACTCCATATTCTAGTTGAATTATTGAAATAAATTAACTTTTACACCATATTCTTCACCTGTAGGCTATATTTTACATCTGGGCTGATGTGGACATACATAGCATAGGAGGCTATTTCAGTTGCTATATGGTTGTATGTCTGTACAGTCATGCAAATTCAATGCTATTAAAGCACTTTAATCAAAGCATTTTGTTTTTTCATATAAAATAAACACATTTCTTTGCAGTTTAGAAGTTTTGGGGCTTTTTTTGGCTCCTGCGCTGCTGAAATCGGGGCGTCCCTTATTTCTATTTCTGAAAGGTGGCAACCCTAAATGCGCATGATGTCACAGATGCGACTTCACAGCGGGTTTCGCCCACTGAGTGTCAGAAAGACTGAGTGGCAGAAAGACTGAGTGTCAGAAAGACTGAGCAGCGTAAACTTTCAGTTTGAGCAACTGGAAAACATCTAAAATGGGAAAGAGCTGTTGTACGATCGACTGTACTCATAGATTTAGCAAGAAATCGGAGTTATCGTTTTACAGACTGCTGAAAAATAAGCTTAAGAGAGACAAATGGATCGCTGCAATTCACAGAAACAACTGGATTCCAGGCACCGAAACGTGGATTTGTGGTTCCCATTTTGTATCAGGTAATGTTGGATTTTTGGGTAGCTAACGTTAAACGGTCAAATCATAAAGTTCGCTGACCACGGTGACATTCATGAATGCTAAAGAGGCAATGACTTATTATGAACAGGTAATCAAACCATCCCTCCGTGATGCACAAGTTTGACTTTTTTTTTTTTTTCCTTTCATCCTTCTCTCACTCCCCCGCGGCGCGAGGGGGAGGAGGGGGGGTGATTGTCTGGAGGATCTAACGGAGTGGTTTGGACTAATGTGTTTATTTTGGTTAGTTTAATTAATAAAGGATAATACTTAAAGGACATAGTCAAATTTGAATATTAATATTAGTTATGTATTTGAAGGGGGAGCTGACTGCACATCATGCAGCGCCTCTATTTATGGGTAGAGGGGGACATTAACGGGGAGCGTCTAATGGTGGGGAGGGTGGGGTTGGATTTAGGGTGTGTTTTTTGTTTTATATGTTGTGCTCTTTTTTGTAATGCATCTCAGGTCTATACTTATTACGTTATCTGTTTGATATGCCAAATTATACTTTTTTAAGTTGGAATGTAAAAGGACTGGGGAATTCTGCGAAAAAGAGGAAAATTCTGTCATATTTAAAGGAAAATAAAATAAATATAGCTTATCTACAAGAGACTCACCTCTTACCATCGGCTCATGACCAGCTTAAATCTAGGTGGTTTGGGAAAGTGTACCACTCCTCTTTTACATCCAGTTCCAGAGGGGTGGCTATTTTGATTAGTAAGAATATACCTTTCTTTCCAGAGGAAATTAAAACTGACCCACATGGTCGATATATTTTTGTTAGAGGTTTTTTAGCTCAAGAAGAGGTCATATTGTTGAATTCATATAGTCCTAATCATGATGATCCTAAATTTATTAATGATCTCTATTTTTCATTGCTTCACTATGATATTCCAGTATTTTGGGGAGGTGATTTTAATTGTGTACTGGATGGAAATCTGGATAGATCTTCCCAGAGTAAATATACACTACCCAATATGTCAATTGCCTTGACAAATAATACAAGAGATTTAGGAATTTGTGAAGTATGGAGAACCCTTCACTCAGAGGAGATAGCTTTCTCCTTTTATTCTCATGTACATAAATCCTATTCAAGGATAGATTTTTTCTTTATTCCAGTTAATTATATGTCAAAAATTAAAAACTGCTTCTACCATGCTCGGATTCTTTCAGATCACTCTGCATTGAGTTTTGAAATAGAATTTGGGAAAATATTGTCAAATCCCAAACCTTGGAGATTTAATATTATGTTGCTCTCAAAAGACGATTTTACAACTTATATGAAGGCTCATTTAGAAACCTTTATTGAGGTGCACCAAAATAGTGTAGTATGCCCATTAATAATATGGGATACATTGAAGGCTTATATTAGAGGGTGCGTAATTGCCTTTTCTTCATCCCTAAAAAAAAATAAAACAAGTGAGTTGAAACGCATTGAACAAGATATGATTAATGTGGAGAGGCAACATTGTTTAACTAATGATCCAAATTTATTATTGCAATTAGATGATCTTAAATTGAAATATAATTCTATTAATACATATGCTAGTGAATTGGTTTTGATAAAATCAAAATTATCTTATTTAGAACAAGGGGAGATGGCTGGCAAATTATTAGCTAGACAGATACAAAAGGAATCAGAAGATAGAACAATTCTTAAAATTAGAAAACAAGATGGATGCATTACAATGGACCCACTTCAGATTAATGATACTTTCAAGTCATATTACACAGAACTATATACCTCTACTTTACAATATGACCCGGATGAGTGTAAATCCTTTTTAGACAATATCTCCCTACCTACTTTAACACATGATGATGGATTAAGTTTAGAAAAAGATATATCCTCAGAAGAACTTGTGTCTGTTATGGCAACACTTCAAAATGGTAAAGCACCAGGTTTAGATGGCCTGCCAATTGAGTTTTATAGACATTTTTCTAATTATTTATTACCTCTTTTTATTGCTATGATCAATGCTTGTTTTAGGAAAAGTTGTCTTCCTCAGTCTTTATGTTTTGCATCTATAACCCTCCTCCATAAGAAAGATAAAGATCCTCTCCTATGTGCCTCTTATAGGCCAATTTCAGTTCTCAATGCAGATTATAAAATAATTGCTAAAGTTCTTGCAGTACGGCTTGAAAAAGTCTTACCTAGTTTTATTCATCTAGATCAAACTGGGTTTGTTCGCGGTCGTACCTCTACTGACAATCTACGTAGGTACTTTAATATTCTTTATCATACTAATGAATTAAATTCACAGAATGTTATTCTCTCTGTCGATGCTGAAAAAGCATTTGATAGAGTTGAATGGAAATATCTTATGTTTGTCCTTAGACGATTTAATTTTGGTCCTAAGTTTTGTCATTGGGTATCAACTCTTTATAGTTCTCCTATGGCTGTTGTAAAAACAAACACCAACTATTCTAAACCTTTTGTATTATCTAGAGGCACGAGGCAAGGCTGCCCGATGTCTCCGGCATTGTTCGCCATTGTTATTGAGCCGTTAGCTGCAATGATTAGATCTCATGATTGTATTAAAGGTATTAATATAGGGAAGGAAGAACATCTTATATCTTTGTATGCTGATGATATCTTGTTGTATATTCATGATCCCTTATATTCATTACCATTTATTTTAGCATTATTTGGAAAATTTGGGAAGTTATCAGGTTTTAAAGTTAATTGGGACAAAACAGAGATAATGCCAATTTCCAATTTCGACTATACCTTATTGAAGAGTCAATATAACTGGAAATGGTCAATTAAATGTATTAAGTATTTGGGTATGTTTATACCTAGAAAACTGGATGATACCTTTAATTTGAATTATCTTCCATTAGTTAATAAAATAACAGAAGAATTAAAGCGGATGGGACATCTTCCTATTTCTCTTGTGGGAAGGGTTAACATAGTTAAAATGTCTGTTTTGCCCAAGTTTTTATATTTATTTCAAAATCTTCCAATTAATCCACCACAATCTTTCTTTAAAAAAATACAAAGTTTAGTTTCTTCTTTTATATGGAATAATAAAACCCCACGTGTTCGGATGTCAGTGTTAAATTTACCATATGAATCTGGTGGCCTGAAACTTCCCAATTTTTACTATTATTTTTTGTCATCTCAACTTACTCAATTTAAACAATGGTTTTTAAATAATTCATGCTCATGGAAAAGAATAGAATCCTTGGATACCTTTCCGTACAGCTTGGAACATTTACCATATATTAAGTTTAAAGATGTGAATAAAATAATTAAGAATCCTGTTATATTAAATAGTCTTAATATCTGGAAATTATCTCATAAACAGTTAGGTTATAAGATTGCCCTTTCTCCCTTTTCCCCAATTTGGAAGAATCCAAGTATTGCATGCTGTAAGGATGACACCTTTAAATTTTGGTATGATAAAGGTATCCAGGAATTCTGTCATTTGTTTGAAAATAGGACATTTCTTTCATTTGCTCAACTACAACGGAAATATGGATTGCCTTCTTCACACTTATATCGTTTTTTTCAAATAAGACACGTAGTAAATAAGGAAAATGGTTCTCTTCAAGAACCCACACCATCAAAAATTGATATTATATTAAACAATAAGGAACAGAACAATGAAAAAAGTATATCTAAGATCTATAATATTTTTGTTGACTGTTCTGTTATAAATACAGACAATTTAAGATGTAGGTGGGAACAAGATCTCCATATTGATTTACAGAAAGAGGATTGGTCTTACATTTGTAGGCAAGTTCATAAATGTTCTTACAATTTAAGGCATAAACTAGCTATTTTTAAGATGATACACAGGATTTATTTTACACCAGAGAAATTGCATAAAATGAACAGTGAGATGTCATTTCTATGCTGGCGTTGCAAGAAACAAAAAGGAACTTTTTTTCATATGTTTTGGTCATGTGATGCACTTTCCTTTTTTTGGAATTCTGTTACCAAGCTGATATCTCAATGTTTACGTGTAGTTGTCTCTTTGTCACCTCGTTTATGTCTTTTGGGAACTAGTATGTCAGACAAGTGGAACAAATATCAATGCAAATATATAGATCTTGCTATGTTGGCAGCCAGGAAATGTATAACCTTAAATTGGAAACAATCTAAACCCCCAGTATTAGCCCATTGGTGGAACGAACTCTCAAGCTACCTTACACTTGACAATATTTACTACAAGAGCAAAGGCAAATCCTCAGACTTTTTAAAAATATGGCAATCTCATACAGAATTTGATTTTAAGAAATCCGTAGGTAATTGTAAGGCATAGTGACAATGATAAGACCCGAGTGCAACTGTTTGTATTGTTTTGTTGTCGTGTTTGTTTTAAGTGGGGTTTTCCCACCGTTTATGTCTGTTTTGTTTTGTTAGGTATTTTTTGGTTTTGTTTACATTGTGTTTTGAGGGTATATATTTGGGTATCATTTTTGTTCTTTAACGGACCAGCCCCAACTTAGAAAGTAATGACATTTTGATAAGTCCCCTTCATCAAGAAGTAGGTAGGAATATTATTTAACTATTTAATTATTATTTCAGTCATTGATAGAACAGATAGGGTAGGACTATCTGGTATTCTCAATTAGTGCATTGAGTAGAATTTTTGGTTAGTATATTTGGCATGATTATAGCACTATGAAATATGTTTTGGTATGTATGGACTTTGACTTTTTTTTTTTTTTACATTTTTTTTTTTTTTTTTTTTAATTTTTGAAAAATTGAGTTGTGGGGGTTTGTGTTCTATGTATCTAAGGTATACCCCTCTTTTTGTGTCTGAAAATATAAAAATACAATAAAAAAAAAAAAAAAAAAATAAAGTTCGGTGTCCTTATCACTTTAATTTCTACAACAAATCCTGCCTTGAAGTCGGACCAAGCGTCAAGACGTTTGTATTCCTTCAAGCTTTGCTTCATGTATTTCCCCGGCGTAGAAATTAAGTTCATATAAATATCAGGAAACTGGATTCATGACCAAATATTAATGTCCATGGACCACTGGTTCTTGGTAACTGTACCAAATATTAATGTCCATGGACCACTGGTTCTTGGGGTAACTGTACCAAATATTAATGTCCATGGACCACTGGTTCTTGGTAACTGTACCAAATATTAATGTCCATGGACCACTGGTTCTTGGTAACTGTACCAAATATTAATGTCCATGGACCACTGGTTCTTGGTAACTGTACCAAATATTAATGTCCATGGACCACTGGTTCTTGGTAACTGTACCAAATATTAATGTCCATGGACCACTGGTTCTTGGTAACTGTACCAAATATTAATGTCCATGGACCACTGGTTCTTGGGGTAACTGTACCAAATATTAATGTCCATGGACCACTGGTTCTTGGTAACTGTACCAAATATTAATGTCCATGGACCACTGGTTCTTGGTAACTGTACCAAATATTAATGTCCATGGACCACTGGTTCTTGGTAACTGTACCAAATATTAATGTCCATGGACCACTGGTTCTTGGTAACTGTACCAAATATTAATGTCCATGGACCACTGGTTCTTGGTAACTGTACCAAATATTAATGTCCATGGACCACTGGTTCTTGGGGTAACTGTACCAAATATTAATGTCCATGGACCACTGGTTCTTGGGGTAACTGTACCAAATATTAATGTCCATGGACCACTGGTTCTTGGTAACTGTACCAAATATTAATGTCCATGGACCACTGGTTCTTGGTAACTGTACCAAATATTAATGTCCATGGACCACTGGTTCTTGGGGTAACTGTACCAAATATTAATGTCCATGGACCACTGGTTCTTGGGGTAACTGTACCAAATATTAATGTTCATGGACCACTGGTTCTTGGGGTAACTGTACGGGTCACTGTCAAGTCCAACTGACGCTAATTTAAGCTGATAATCAGCTGTTATCCCGTCTTCTCCACTAGTTGCAGCCGCTTTTGCCACTCAGTGCGAGTAAGGGCGCGTAAGTGGGGAAGTGACATCACTGTTCCTCAATCTACTTCCTCAGGTGTTCCTGAGGAAGAGTCCTTACAAACACCAGGAAACTGGACCACATTACACCGGTCATGAAATCACTACACTGGCTTCCAGTGAGTCAAAGGATAGAGTTTAAAATCTTACTGCTGGTCTACAAAGACCTGAATGGTCTTGGACCAGAATACAGGCTGGATCTGTTAGTTCCTATGAAGCTCCCAGACCCCTGAGGTTCATCTGGATCTGTTAGTTCCTATGAAGCTCCCAGACCCCTGAGGTTCATCTGGATCTGGTTTGTTGTGGTTCCCAAGAACCAGAACCAAGCAAGGTTCAGCAGCGTTCAGTTATTCTGCTCCTCACCGGTGGAACAAACTTCCTGTAGACCTGAGGTCTGCTCCAACTGTAGATCCTTTAAATCAGGCCTAAAAACATTACTGTTTAATTAAATACTGACCTGCTAGACTCTACTGCCCTTACTTTTTATTATTCTACCTCTTTTCTTATCATTTTATTTCATTTTATTTGTTATTTCCTCTTTAATTGTGTCTTGCTGCTTTTTAATGTTGATGTAAAGCACTTTGAATTACCTTGTGTTGAATTGTGCTACACAAATAAACTTGCCTTACCTTGCCTTCCTCATGTTTCTCTTCTCCCTCACATCTCCATCGTCTTCAAGGTCCGTAAAAGTCCATCTGTGACCCACTAATGTGGATTTTGCCACCTGTGCGTGTGAAATTAACATCAACATTAAGGCTTCTGCTCGAGGTTCAGCAGCTGCACTGCAAAAACTCAAAATCTTACCAGGAATATTTTTCTTAGTTCTACTTCACTTTTCACTTTTAGTCAAAAAATCTCATTACACTTAAAACAAGACTTGTTATTTGACAATTTTCACCTGTTTCAAGTAAATTTTCACTTGAAATAAGTAGAAAAATCTGCCAGTGGGACAAGATTTATCTTCTCATTACAAGCAAAAAAAATCTTGTTCCACTGGCAGATTTTTCTACTTATTTCAAGTGCAACATTTACTTGAAACAGGTGAAAATTGTTGGTTTTTGAGTCTTGTCTTAAGTGTAATGAGATTTATTTGACTAAAAATTTGACATTTTAACTCGAAATAAGACAAATATTCTTGTTAAGAGTTTGAGTTTTTGCAGTGTGAGCTCTGCAGCGTAGTGAGACGATGGCGGGATGATAACATGACATCAATCTTCCTTTAAGGTCCTGATCCAGAGAAGAAACCCCCGTCTCAGCGGTCGGGGTCCCGCCCAGGTTCTGCCTGCGTACCCCGTTTCACCAGGACCGAGGAGAAGCCCAGGCCCGAGGAAACCCCTGCTGTGAGTTACAACTTTGTTAAATCAAACATTTATTGGTAACCAAAACCGATGGGGCATTTTGAACATTTTTATTGCAGTTGATGGAAAAGTAATTTTCTGTGGTCCTTTTTTTTTGGTTTCCTCTTCCTTTTAATCACGTTCACCAACACGTTTCCTGTCCTTTATCTTTCGCCTTTCGTATTGGCCCGAATATAAGACGGTGTTTTTTGCATTGAAATAAGACTGAAAAAGTGGGGGTCGTCTTACATTCGGGGTCTAGACGTTATACCCATTCACATCGCTAGATGGCGCCAGATATCTTTAAAGCGAATGCTGAACTTAACTCCCCAGGACAAAGCGAACCTGCCACTATAAATGATTTATGTGAAACCATGTTAGTCTCTTGCTCTTTAAGAAACAATCTTGCTACGCTTATACATTTTTGTTGAAATGTCAACCCCTGTGATTATTTTATTTTGTGATTATTTAAATGTATTTTATTTATTTTCTTTTTATTTAAATTTAGAAGTTTATCTTGGAAAAAATGTATAGTTACATATTCGCTTGTGTGTTGTGAACTTTTGTTTCAGTTGCAAACTAATGTTTCCTCAAAGGAATTTTGTAATTTTGAAATGTTGAATAAAGTTTGTTAAAAAAAAAAGCGAACCTGCCACGAAGAAGAAAAATAAAAATAGCAGTAGCATGAAGAAGAAAAATAAAAAATAGTATAAGAAAGAAAAGAGAAGAAAATAACAGAAAAGATAACAGAAAATGGAGAAACGTAGCGACAATCTGGAGAAAAGTGGGTCGAAGAAGTTATGATGCAAACTTCAAGATCATGATTTGAATGAGGCAAAATAACATGCTTTTTCTCTCGAATATATTGTTATAATCATTTGTTTCAGATGTACTGTAATCATTTTCTGTATACAAATTTAATTTGGTGTTTAAAAAGTCTTTTTTCAAACTTGAGTCTTGAAAAAGAGGGGTCGTCTTATAATCAGGGTCGTCTTATATTCGGGCCAATACGGTAATTTTCTCGTCTTCTCCCGTCTCTTTTCTCGTCCTGCAGGAGCGCGCCTCTCTCCGGACGCGACAGCAGCTGCTGAGAGAGGCCTTGGCGGGGATTGGTCCAGGGATTGGTCCAGGGGTCTACAGCCAGCTCTTCAAACGGTGCACATAAGTGGCAGCCACTCCACCGCACTCTCATGCTTAATTTTAAGTGGGCACTCTCAGTTAGGCCAAATTGTTCTAATTGCAGCACTCATCCCACAATAACTGCATTTTGATGATTTATTTTGAATCTGAAAGGGGAGAAATGAAGTGGCAGGTGTCCATATTATATGAATTTAATGGTTTGTTAATATGACTGTCTCTTTTAGCGGCGCTCTCTTCACCCACCGGTTGTAACTCCGTCAAATGTCATTAAGAAGATAAAATGTTGGGCTGTGAAGGATGTGTTAATAACTGAGGAACTGGTGAAGTATAAAGGTTGTTTTTCCTCCGACAGGTCCCCTGAAACGGGACAACCATCGCTCCCTAACAAGGATCCCGGTGGTCTTGGTACCCTCCGTCCTGAGCGTAGCAGGTCACAACAGCAGCACAGATTCAGGCAAGATTACCGGTTCTGTCACGAGCAAAACGTAGGAAAATAACAGATGTGTCTCATCGTTGCATTAGTTCTACTCTGACGAGGTGAAAGGATTCAAAGCGAATGTTAATGTGAATTTAGGAGCAAAGCAGTGCCTGTGTGGAGGTTTTCTCTCGGCTTCTTTGGCCTGATTTTTCAAGCACTGTTCACTTTTAAAGAGCTTATTCTACTGCTAGAAGCAGTACTCGAGTTGTAAAAAAAAAATCAGGGGGGATGGTGGATTTTATCATATGGGGACAGATAATTTGTGCTGATTACAAATAATATAATATATTACAAATAATAGCAGTGACCAAAACACCTGCAGAAATACTGCAGGAATGACATAGCAGCAGTTAAATGCAGCCTTCTGTAAGCTTTAAATATCCACTGGGCTTACATCAAATACATCAAAACACAACAATAAAAACAGTTTTCTGAACTTATCAATATGACTCTGTCCTTCACAGGATAAGTAAAATGGATCACTGCAAAAACTCAAAATCTTAACAAGAATATTTGTCTTATTTCTAGTTAAAATGTGTCATTTTAGTAAAAAAAAAAAAAAAAAACAGGACTCATCAGTGGAAAAAACAACAATTTTCACCTGTTTCAAGTAGATTTTCACTTGAAATAAGTAGAAAAATCTGCAAGTGGAACAATATTTTTTTTGCTTGTGATGAGAAGATAAATCTTGTTCCACTGGCAGATTTTTCTACTTATTTCAAGTGAAAATGTACTTAAAACAGGTGAAAATTGTCAAAAAACAAGTTATTTTTCTGGTAATGACTCTTGTTTTAAGTGTCGAGACTAAAAATGAGACATTTTAACTAGAAATAAGACTAATATTCTTGGTAAGATTTTGGGGTTTTCAGTACTGGCTAGAAGCCAAGTGGGGAAAAAGCTAAACACACATGCTGTCAAATGCTTGCATAAACACAAGTGTGCCCTGTCATAACTTTGGATTGCGTTCATGTTATTCTAGATTCATGCGTGTGCGTGGATCCACATGCAACAGCACCGCTGGAATTGCAGCATGACACATTAATTGAGTTAAATTGAGAGACACAAACACTTGAAATGTCAAAATTGACCTGATTCCTTTGGCCTCAGTCCTGAGAGCTTCTGTCATCACCGTCCTGGTGAAACATGACCCAAGCCTGCGCGGTATGCATTACTCACTCCTCCGGTGTTTCTGCGGATGGTTACGGATATCTGTTTACTTGTTGCCACCTCTATCAACAAGGATCTGTCTTCACCTGCGCCATGTTCTCACATATTCTTACAGATATTCACTGTGATTGTGATTTCACTTATTTATGCTCATTTTGCATCATTTTTTTGTCCAGTTTCAATCATTTAGTCTCTTTTTAGCGGCTCTCAGATCTGTTTGTGCTCATATTTGGACCTACTAGCGCAAGGGGTCGGCAACCCAAAATGTTGAAAGAGTCATATTGGACCAAAAACACAAAAAACAAATATGTCTGGAGCCGCAAAAAATGAAGTCTTGCCTTAGAATAAAGACAACACATGCTGCATGTATCTATAATAGTTATAACTGGGGGGGATTTTTTTTTCATTATACACTTTGAGAAAAAAGTCGAAATGTCGAGAAAAAAAATCTAAATTTCGAGAAAAAAGTCGAAATGTCGAGAAATAAAATCTAAATTTCGAGAAAAAAAGTCGAAATGTCGAGATTAATGTTGAAGTACAATTTCGAGAAAAAAGTCAAAATGTCGAGAAAAAAGTCAAAATGTACAGGAAATTGTAAAAATTTCGTGAAAAAAGTCTAAATGTCGAGAAAAAAGTTGAAATGTCGAGATTAAAAAAGGAAAAGGGAAGAAAAAAAGAAAAATAGAAAAAAAGGAAAAAAAAGAGAAGGAAAAAAAAGAAAAGAGAAAAAAAGGGAAAAAAAAGAAGAAAAAAGGAAAAAAAGGTCAAACATTTTTGAAAAAGCTCCAGGAGCCACTAGGGCGGCGCTAAAGAGCTGCGGGTTGCTGACCCCTGCACTAGCGCATCTTACTTCTATTCCTCTGGGATGCATCTTTTGTGACCTACCAGAAAAGATGCACAAAACATATATTTAAATCTTTCCTTTTGCTTGTTTTGCGAGTAACTCCTGCTCCGTAATCTATCCAAGGTAACACAAGATACTGAAGGCAAAGAGTCACCTTCACATTTTTATCACCTTATTGTTTGTTTTGGCTCAAAAAGCCTGAATAATAAATGATTCTGTTCCCAGTAGAAGTGGAGAAAATTTTAAAAACAAGCTTTTATTTGTGATTTTTCTCTTCTTTTGCTTTGTTTTCTAAGCAGTTCGGCTGAATTTCGCAGCAGCTCCGATCTGTCCATTCCCAGTTCAGCCGGGGCCTTACTGGGACCCCTGGATGTTTCCATCCTGGGACAGGCCCTGGAAACCCTTAAAGGTGATTACGGTGTCTATTATTGTTCTGTTGGGTTTAAAGAAAGAAAGGGAGGAGAGATTTTTGATTTCCTTTTTAATCTGAATGTAGATAAATACTTTTAGAGTGTAAGACACTGGTTTTACTGGTCTGTCTTAACTGTATCATGTTTTCTCTATGACTACGTTTACATGCAGTCAAAATTCGGGTTATTGCTAATATTCCGGTTACTGAAACATTCAGAATATTCCGTTTACACGGTAATTAATCATTAGGGATATCTGGATCAAACCAGCGACGCACGGAGAACATCATGACGCAATTACCGTCATTTCCGCTTCTTCTTTCTGTATCCAAATTCAAAACAAATGCTGCTTCGCACAACTTTTCGCTCACCTTCTTGTAAATCTTCTATCCCGGTACTTTCTACCGTCTATAAATGCAGAAATGTTCATATCCTTCATTACATTTATGAAGTGATTAGTCTCCTCCTGGTCTTGCGTTTCTCCGTGTTTATAAGAACTTCCTGGACTCAAAAGACCAGGATTCCTTGCAAACAGAGCATGCACAGAAAATAAATTCATGTTCCGTTTGATGGGGATATTCCGTTAGGCGTTTACATGACCCAATATTCAGGTTTTAAAAGGAGTAACCCAGGGCTCATATTCAGGTTTTTAAAAACCTGAATAAGAGCAAATTCGGGTTATTCAAAGGGGTTATTGGTGTTTACATGGCCGGGTTATTGCCAATATTCGGGTTTTAAAAGGGTTATTGATGCATGGAAACACAGTCTATGTATCAAGTAGAATGTTTTAATTTCAGACGATGTTGCTTCAAGTCGAACATCTGAGACTCCACACTCAGACATCGACCACCGTCCCGTCGCTGCGTCTCCGTCTTCCGAGAGACGGCCAGGATCCGATGTTAAGGCCGTCTTACCCCCGATCCCCACCGGTCACAAGAGCCCTGCCCCCCCGAGTCTGGCTCCTTCACCCGGACTCAGCCCGACCCCGCCGGCCGGCCACGGAGGTGCAAACACGGAGGGCTAGTTTTCAGGGAAACTGGAGTGACTGGATCCTAACAAAGTTGAAAAAAACTAAATATGATCATTCAGTAAACATGAAACATCACTGAACCAAAACTGTTCGATTAAAATATAAACAGGATGTTCGTCTCTATTTCACTACAGACAAACGCAGGTTTGGATCAAATTTGGCAAAAGCAAAGAGGTGAGCTCAGACCTGACTGTCACAACTCGCCCGGTCCTGCGAGCCGTCGCCGTGCTGCAGCACGTCCCGGTATTTAGTGTATCGTCTGTCCATGAGTCATGACGTTTAAGTCATTTCTTTGATACTAACAAAGAAATGAAAGTTATAAATCAGGCTCATGCACTAATCATCTCTAGAAAGATAAATGCCTGAAGGAAACAGGTTTTTTTTCACTTTCTGAAGACTAAATGTTCATGTTCACATACCATTTATTGTCCTGACAGTTTTTTTATTGGTCAGTGATCTCATCATCAATGCTTCGGCGGTGACGTCTGGTCATTTTTATGTGCAGCTCGGGGGTATAAACATTTATGATAATACTTAATTACCCTGCTTACTTTTCACGCACGTCTTTATTTATTCGACCGGATCTGCATTCATACACTGCAAAAACTCAAAATCTTACCAGGAATATTTGTTTTATTTCTAGTTAAAATGTCTCATTTTTAGTCTTGACACTTAAAACAAGAGTCATTACCAGAAAAATAACTTATTTGACAATTTTCACCTGTTTCAAGTAAATTTTCACTTGAAATAAGTAGAAAAATCTGCCAGTGGGACAAGATTTATCTTCTCATTACAAGCAAAAAAATCTTGTTCCACTGGCAGATTTTTCTACTTATTTTAAGTGAAAATCTACTTGAAACAGGTGAAAATTGTTGTTTTTTTTCCAGTGATGAGTCCTGTTTTTTCAACAATTTTCACCTGTTTCAACTAGATTATCACTTCACTTAGATTATCTGCCAAGGAACAAGGTTTTTTTTGCTTGTAATGAGTAGATAATCTTGTCCCACTGGAAGATTTTTCTACTTATTTCAAGTGAAAATTTACTTGAAACAGGTGAAAATTGTCAAATAACAAGTTATTTTTTCTGGTAATGACTTGTGTTTTAAGTGTAATGAGATTTTTTTGACTAAAAATGAGACATTTTAACTAGAAATAAGACAAATATTCCTGGTAAGACTTTGAGTTTTTGCAGTGTATGGAAGTTGTTGACAGGTGGTGAACAGTGAGCCGTTTCTGTCACATGTGACACAACAGTGGGTGGCGCTTCGCAGCAAGAAGAGCTGTCATCTGCTGCAGATGTATGCACTACTTATTCAATGAACCCGTCTGCCAGTCTGCTCGTAGGTGCATGCATCTTTTGTTTCTAGGACTGTACCTGTGCCGCGCAGCTCAGCGTGAACCCTCAGCGAGCACCTGGCCGTTCATCACCGCCTGTCTTCCTCCGAGGCGGCAGATGTTACAACCCCGTCATAATTCTCTGGGAGTTTGAGGCCAGACTGTGTATCTGGGGCCCCTGGGGTCTAACTAACTGCTGCTGCTGCAGAAGAGCTGCAGCTCGTCGTGGACTAACATGTTGCATTTCTGCAACTAAGAGCTGGGTAGAGTAGCCAAAAAATGTACTCAAGTAAAAGTACTGTTACTTCAGAATAATGACTCAAGTAGAAGTAAAAAAGTACTTGGTGAAAAAACTACTCAAGTACTGAGTAACTGTTGAGTAACGTCTGATTTTTTTTTTTAACACAACGATTCAAACAGACAAAAGTACAAAATAATCATCAAAAATAGCTTAAATGAAAATAATCTTAAACTAAATTCAAGTACTTTAATAAATAATAAAATAAATAAAATAATAACAGAATAAAAAAATAAATTAAGCACAAGTAGCACAACATTTCAAGCTTTTGTACTTTTCTTTTTTAACCAGGCAGAACTAGAACAAACATGAACTCATAGAAACTCTGTGTGTGTTTGAGTCTGTGTAAATGTGACAAAACATGCAAAAACAAACATTTTTCCCAAAGAATCACTCAGTGTTGTCATGAGATTGACGCGTACGCGGATAAAAGGGATAAAAGAAAAGTAACAACTTTCATTCATTTTTACTATTAATGTCACACCATCCCCAACCATATTTTTGTTAAATGACATATCCCAGTTACATTTGGAACGTACACAAGAACGCATCTTTCTTGCGGGATTAACAGCAGCAAAGAAAATTGTGGCTATGAGATGGAAAACTCCTCATATTTTAACATTCCAACAATGGGCTCTCAATTTTGTAGATATCGTGTATATGGAACTCTCGACAGCCCGGTTACATGGTGCAAGAGAGAAGAATATTAATGTATGGTCTCAGTTCGCAGAGGTGCTCCAAAACATGTTTTAAAAATTGTACTTGACCTTATAAGGTGTTCTTTGGCTTGGTGTACTGAAGTGTATTTATATGTGGTATATTTGCGTTAAATATAGGTACTCTGTCTGCGTATATACTGATACAAGGCAAATGTGATAAAAAAAAAATATAAATAATTAGGCATTACGTAATTTGGTTGGTCCGATGGGAGGAGGGAGGGAGGGAGGGAGGTGGGTGGGGGTGATGATTGATTTGTATTTTATTTTGTTAATCTATGTCATACAAAATATTATGTTTGGAAAAAGACTAGTATGGTTATCGGTTTTCAACTACTAAATGTTACATACACAAATAAAATAATTAATTACAAAAAAAAAAACAAGCAGCAGCAGGTATGAAGGCATTTGATAAGCCTGGAAATAATATTGCTGATCATGGTTTACAGCTTAAGAAAACTCAAATATCCTATCTCAAAAAATTAGAATATTCTGGGAATCTTAATCTTAAACTGTAAACCATAATCAGCAATATTAAAATAATAAAAGGCTTGCAATATTTCAATTGATTTGTAATGAATCCAGAATGTATGACATTTTTGTTTTTTAAATTGCATTAAAGAAAATAAAGAACTTTATCACAATATTTTAATTTTCTGAGACAGTCCTGTAGGCTGAAGCCTAAGATTATTGTGCCTACCCTTTTTAACTTTGTTTACTTCATAGTTGATACTAATACAACAAGGACAAACAATCTACAACAGGGGTCGGCAACCCAAAATGTTGAAAGAGCCATATTGGACTAAAAACACAAAAAACAAATATGTCTGGAGCCGCAAAACATGAAAAGTCTTGTATCAGCCTTAGAATGAAGGAAAATGACGAAAGGCGAAATGTCAAGAAAAAAGTCGAAATGTCATGAAAAAAGTCGAAATGTCGAGATCAATGTTGTAATACAATCTGGAGAAAAAAGTGGAAATGTTGAGAAAAAAGTGGAAATGTTGAGAAAAAAGTTGAAATGTCGAGAAAAGTCGAAATGTTGAGGAAAAAAGTCGAAATGTAGAGAAAAGTCAAAATGTCGAGAAAAAAGTGGAAACGTTGAGAAAAAAGTGGAAATGTTGAGAAAAAAGTCGAAATTTCGAGATTAATGTTGAAGTACAATTTCGAGAAAAAAGTTGAAATGTCAAGAAAAGTCGAAATGTTGAGAAAAAAGTTGAAATGTCGAGAAAAAAGTCGAAATGTCGAGATTAAAAAGGAAAATGAAAAAAGAAGAAAAAAAGGAAAAAAGAAGAAAAAAGAGAAAAAGAAGAAAAAAAAAGAAAAAAGAAGAAGAAAAAAAGGAAAAAAAAGGTCCAACATTTTTGAAAAAGCTCCAGGAGCCACTAGGGCGGCGCTAAAGAGCCGCATGCGGCTCTAGAGCCGCGGGTTGCCGACCCCTGATCTACAACAAAGAAAAAACAGCAAAGAAAACACACATGCAAAACAAAAAGGAAGACAAACGTAAATGTGACAGAAAAATCAAGTAAAAAACAAACAGAAGACGGATCTCAGAAAAACAACTAACAGACATTTGTCAGTCTCCTGCCTATTTGAAGGTTGTATTTTTCCTCATGATTTTGAATTCTGAGGACAAAGACCCCCCCCCAACCACTGAGAGATAAACATGTCTCGAGCTTTTCAACTCAGCATAACCCATCAAGACTAGCACATTTCACCGCAAAGAAAAGAAGGACCACATTTGTGAGAAACGCGGCGTCGGAGTTTGGGAAAGAGCTCCCCTGGCATAGGTATGCACTAGCCCATTATCAATTTCCACAAAGCTCAAGAACTCAGTGTTGCGAATACATTTTTATGACATTTGCCAGACTCGAGCAATGAAAGGGAAGAAGATTAATCTATATATTCTCCGGAAAGAATTGTGAGGGGGAGAAAAAAAAATGCAAGTAATGAATGGTAAGAAGTATTTGGAGAGAGCGGTGCATCCGTTAAACTAACAGAGTGGATTTCAATTTTACCTCCGGAGCCGCACAAAGGTGTTGAAAGTTATTTCCGGCGTGAATCAGTTTGATTGAAATAACACAGTAAAACTCACGTCGACGGAGCTAAACTATGTTGTCCTTTTCAAACCCGCGCTATACTAAATTACCGTGGCACTATAGCATGTGCAACCACCGTGTCCATACGCGTCACTATATCTCTTCACCTTTACTTTCTGTCACGCAAAGCCGCATGAAAATCAGTCTCACTGCTTCGGTGAATACTCTGAATGTGTATTTGCTCGGTTAAAAAGGTTAACTGTCTTGAGGAAGGTTGGTTTTTCCCCGTTTGGAGATCAGATGTAAGGATGTTTCGCTGTGAGAGATTGTTTTCAGACCTCTAATGTATTCAGTCGTGTTCGGCAGCCAGCGTCAGTTTAACATAATGATACTCTCACGTTGCCAGAGCTATTTCCACACTCCATTACACTGTGCCAACACAGGATAAAACTCTGCCTAAACCTGCCATCATTTCACATAATTCACAAAATGATCTGGCGTGTTTGAATTCTTCTTTTTTTCTCAAGAAAATAATCCGAATCCCCGGTGTTTGGCCTCAATTGTGTTTCTTTGTTCAAATACATGATTTCAAAGTCAAACACAGACTCTCTCAGAGCTTAACTTAACTCCTCTTTTTCCACCAAGATCTCCTTCTCCTTCTTCTCAGACCCCAGGGGCCGGATGTATGAAAACTTTGTAGCTTCATGAATAAAAATGTGTACCGGTGCATAGGCCAGTGATCAGCAACCCGCGGCTCTAGAGCCGCATGCGGCTCTTTAGCGCCGCCCTAGTGGCTCATGGAGCTTTTTCAAAAATGTTTGACCTTTTTTTCTTCTTTATTTTCTCTTTATTTTTCTTTTTTTCTTTTTTTTTCTTCTTTTTTTTCTTTATTTTTTTTCTTCTTTTTTTCTTTTTTTCCTTTTTTTCTTCCTTTTTCATTTTCCATCTCGACATTTAAAATTTTTTCTCAACATTCAACTTTTTTCTCGAAATTTTGACTTTTTTTTCAACATTTTGACTTTTTTCTCAACATTTTGACTTTTTTTTCAACATTTTGACTTTTTTCTCGAGATTGTACTTCAACATTAATCTCGACATTTCGACTTTTTTCTCGACATTTTCGAATTTTTTCTCGACATTTTGACTATTTCCTCGACATTTCGACTTTTTTCTCGACATTTTCGAATTTTTTCTCGACATTTTGACTATTTCCTCGACATTTCGACTTTTTTCTCAACATTTCGACTTTTGTCTCGAAATGTTGACTTTTTTATTTTTTTTATTTTTTTCTCTTCTCTTTTTTCCTTTTTTCTCTTCTTTTCTTCTTATTCTTTTTTTCTTCTTTTTTTCCTCTTTTTTTCTCTTTTTTCTTCCTTTTTCCTTTCCTTTTTAATCTCGATATTTCGAAATTTTTACTTTTTCTCAACTTTTTTCTCAATATTTCGACTTTTTTCTCAACTTTTTGACTTTTTTCTCGACATTTTGACTTTTTTCTCAACTTTTTTCTCAATATTTTGACTTTTTTCTCAACTTTTTTCTCAATATTTCGACTTTTTTCTCAACATTTCGACTTTTTTCTCGACATTTCGACTTTTGCTCGAAGTGCATAATGAAAAAAAAATCTTCCCCCAGTTATAACTAATATAGAAACATGCAGCATGTGTTTCCTTCATTCTAAGGCTTATCCAAGACTTTTCATTTTTTGCGGCTCCAGACATATTTGTTTTTTGTGTTTTTGGTTCAATATGGCTCTTTCAACATTTTGGGTTGCCGACCCCTGGCATAGGCAAAATCTTTATTCTCACATTTCCTTTTTTTTTTTTTGCCAGATTTATATTAAAAAAAAGCTGCAACTCTGTTTTATAAATCTCAATCATGGTGAAACTGAACACACATGCATCAACTCCCATTTTAGCCTTTTTGTTTTGGTATTAATCCACCATCGTGTCAAGGATAACAAGTCCGATATTTCCTCTTCTTAACTTTGCAAAGATGCGGCGGCTGTGATCTCCGAGAGAAGTTTCCCATTGATTCCTCGAGGCCTTTGTTCCCCCATGTCCACTTAAACCAAGTCCAAAGCTCTGCATGTCAATGTCTACATAAATTTTACGCTGCTCCGATGTTTTCGAAAACAACCCTGCAAATAAGAGGTTGTTTTTTTATATTCTTAGAAGAAATGCAAAATGCAAATGTCCCCCTTGTGGTTCCACTATATTTTTCAACTTTTATAACTGAGGAATCAGTATGCCGACAGTATGTCGTTATTAGAGTAATGCTGGAGCACCGGTACACTGTTTGGGTATCGGTCAAGGGAAGAAAGAGAGTTGTGTATTAAACGGCATCAGTTCAATCGTTCATCTCGCTCCTTCCTGCAACACTTGGAGGAAAAGCAATCACAAGTTCAGTACTCTTCACCCCCGAGACTTGAGTAATTTAACTGTGGATGAGCGACCTGTGCGCGCCTTACGCTGCGAAAACCAGTTCACTCTGTGAGAGAAAAAGGGAAAAAAACAAAGTTGTTAAGAGTGCCGGGGACGATCAGTGATGGAGAACGTAATTTCATCTGGGCAGGAGCGACGTGGATGTTTTATGTTGAAATGAGTATGTTCCCGCCCGTCCCTCCTCCTGTGCCGCGAGCTCCAGCCGTCACGTCGACGGCTGCACCTGCAACACACAACGCTTTCACTTTTACAGACTATTTTTAAAGTCCAGACTCGACCTTAAAGCCCCCACACCCCCGCTAGGGATGGGCGGTATGGACTAAAAAATGTATCACGATAATTTCTGGCATTTATCCCAATAACGATAAAAATGACGATAAAAAAAATACAGATTCAACTCCACCTTTGTAACTATAAATCTATCTCACTCTCAGATCCGCCATGTTTGTTACACAAAAACGTATCAACGGGAATTTATCCTTTTTTCTTTCTTTCTTTCTTTCTTTCTTTCTTTCTTTCTTTCTTTCTTTCTTTCTCTCTTTCTTTCTTTCTTTCTTTCTTTCTTTCTTTCTTTCTTTCTTTCTTTCTTTCTTTCTTTCTTTCTTTCTTTCTTTCTTTCTTTCTTTCTTTCTTTCTTTCTTTCTTTCTTTCTTTCAGGCTTATTTCTTTCTTTCTTTCTTTCTTCTTCCCTTCCTCTTTTCTCCCTTCCTTCCTCCTTTCCTTGTTTTCTCCCTTCCTTCCTTCCTTCCTTCCTTCCTTCCTTCCTTCCTTCCTTCCTTCCTTCCTTCCTTCCTTTTTTCCCTTCCTTCCTTCTTTCTTCCTGCTCTCTCCTTCCTTCTTCCCTTCCTCTTTTCTCCCTTCCTTCCTCCTTTCCTTGTTTTCTCCCTTCCTTCCTTCCTTCCTTCCTTCCTTCCTTCCTTCCTTCCTTCCTTTTTTTCCCTTCCTTCCTCCTTTCCTTGTTTTCTCCCTTCCTTCCTTCCTTCCTTCCTTCCTTCCTTCCTTCCTTCCTTCCTTCCTTCCTTCCTTCCTTTTTTTCCCTTCCTTCCTTCTTTCCTCCTGCTCTCTCCTTCCTTCTTCCCTTCCTTCCTTCCTTCCTTCCTTCCTTCCTTCCTTCCTTCCTTCCTTCCTTCCTTCCTTTTTTCCCTTCCTTCCTTCTTTCTTCCTGCTCTCTCCTTCCTTCTTCCCTTCCTCTTTTCTCCCTTCCTTCCTCCTTTCCTTGTTTTCTCCCTTCCTTCCTTCCTTCCTTCCTTCCTTCCTTCCTTCCTTCCTTCCTTCCTTCCTTCCTTCCTTCCTTCCTTCCTTCCTTCCTTTTTCCCCTTCCTTCCTTCTTTCCTCCTGCTCTCTCCTTCCTTCTTCCCTTCCTTCCTTCCTTCCTTCCTTCCTTCCTTCCTTCCTTCCTTCCTTCCTTCCTTCCTTCCTTCCTTCCTTCCTTCCTTCCTTCCTTCCTTCCATAAATCATCTTTACACAAAAACATCATCAACGGGAATTTATCATTTTTACCATGAGATGACAAATTCTTATCTTATATTTTGACGGTTTATCGTGAACGGTAAAATATCGCCCATTCCTAACCCCCGCCTGTCTTTCCTTCATCTTTTCTTTTCTCTGCAAGAGAAAATAGCTGCATCCAGGGCTTCAAATCTGAACGTTGTAGTCAATAATATGTGCAAACGTAATGTAAATATGCTCCTTTAATACTGAGATACATTCAATTTGTAATATACACATCAGCCTTTACTATTAGTTCTGCAAGACTAGCTTTGTCCAGATATGTACAGTATGTTCATTTATTCATAACCCATCACACACTTTGTTTAGGCCTGGAGTGTAAGTGCTCATTACCTTGCATTATTTCATAGACAGTAAATGTTGCCCCCCCCCCCAGGGCTAAGTGCTACACTCAAGAAACTGTTACTAATGACAAAGACTTCCATCAGGAGCACTTTGGGTTCACCTGCAACCTTCGGCGTCTGCGTGTTGGCGTACAGGATGTTGGGAGAGGTCGGGCCGGCGATATAATGAAAGCTTAAATGAGCCACACACCTCTGCATTAACTCTGCCGCATGATGTGCCGCCACGGCCGGTAACCATGGTAACAGCACTGCAGTCCTCCTCCCTGTGCACGCCGGTCCGTGTGTGTGTGTGTGTGTGAGTGTGTGTGTAGCTCGTCATTGTGTTCCCTGCAGACAGATTAATTCCCTGCCAGATTCATTCGCTGTCAACTCGTTGAAACAAAAAGTTTCTGTTTTAATTAGTTGTGTGCAGCGTCTCGTTTCATCTGCCTCTCCGTACAGTGTCTCGCCCTCGCTTTTTTACGGTCTCTCCACCTTTGCTCTTCCTCCTCCTCTCGGCTGTAATTGAAGACAGTCGGTGCAGATAATAGAGCCGTAATAATGCGTAATTGCAGTAATCAATAGACGATGCGGATTTGGGAGCTCATCCTTTTCTCAGAACGGCTTTAAACGTGGGTGGGCGGATTTGTAGCGAAAAAGCAAGATGCCAATTTGGGCCTCGTTCATCTGCATGTCATTAATGCTGCAAACGGTCAGACGGTCTTTGTGTTTCAGCAACAGTTTGGCTTTTGACTCACTCCACATTCGGCATCTGCCGGTCTGTCAGACACAACCGCTACTCCAAAACACTCAAAACACAAGTTTTAATGAAAAACTGAATGCAAGGACTTGCAGATCCCATAAACCTTTATTTTATGCACAACAAACAAAGAAAACATCAAATGTTGAAAGTGAGACATTTGCATATTCCATGAAAAATGTAGCTCATCTTTATGGAAGAACAAAACTGACATAATTAAAAATAAAAGCATATATATACATATACATAGAAGACTTTATTGATCTCCCAGAGGAGGAATTCAATCGTGCAGCAGCCAAACACACACGCTCAACGGTTTATACAAAAAATTAAAATAGAAATAACCAATAAATAGCTAAATAATAAAAAAGAGCAATATAAAATGTAGAAAAATTTGTAATGTACAAGAGAAAAAAGATAGTAAACACAAAAAAACGGATAATAAGATGGGGAAATTTGCAATTTGCATTTAATATTTACATTAATATATATATATATATATATATATATATATATATATATATATGATCATTGTTTTTCCTTTTCCTTATACATGCATTCCTTGTTTTTACATTCCATCGTCTCCTCTTTTTACTTAACCTTGTGCATTTCTATCTCATTATCCTCTACTATTGGTCAATAAACAGGAAGAAGCATGATTCTAAAGAATGAATGAATCTAAAGATTCAGAGAATTTGGAAAAACACATTTAAATGAGATTCTAGTTAAAAACATGTTGCTGACCCCTTTGGCAGCTATTTTTGATTAATATAAGACAATATGATTAGATTTAAGAGGATCAGACTTATTCCTAGAAATTCTTTTTGGCGAAGTGGACTAAAGAAGAGAGGCAAGACAATGTCTTCTTCGGGGAAGACCTTGCATCTTTCAGCAAGACGAAGCCAAACTGAAAACTTCTGGGATAACAAAAGCAGGGCTTTGTAGCAGATTCTGGATCCTGAATGATCCTGCAGAGCTTTTAGTGCGTCATGAAATGGAAATGAGACGAGTCAGGACTGCCGAGCAGCTCCAGTCCCACATCAGACACCGTGGGATGATATTCCTCTTCCAAACCTGCACCAGCTGCTCTCATCAGCTCCCAGACACACACACGTCAATTATGGGATACCACATAGCTGTAAACGTCGCTCTGTTCCAAGCTTTTAAAGGAGAGCTGCCAAATTCAACCTATTAAGAATATTAGGTATGTTTTCTATGTTTTCTACTGTTAATAAAATATGGATTTGGAGATTTGGATTTCGGGTTGTAATTATAAGAACAGAGTTTTTCAACATTAGGGAAAACTTTGTTATTTAGCTCTTAGCCTAGAGCAGGGGTCGGCAACCCAAAATGTTTTAGAGCCATATTGGACCAAAAACACAAAAAACAAATATGTCTGGAGCCGGAAAAAATGAAAAGTCTTGAATAAGCCTTAGAATGAAGGCAACACATGCTGTATGTATCTTTATTAGTTATAACTGAGGGAAGATTTTTTTTTCATTATGCACTTCGAGAAAAAAGTCTAAATGTCGAGAAAAAAGTCAAAATGTCGTCAAAAAAAAAGTCGAAATGTTGAGAAAAAAGTCAAAATGTCGAGAAAAAAGTCGAAATGTTGAGAAAAAACAAAAGTCAAAATTTTGAGAAAAAAGTCAAAATGTTCAGAAAAAAGTCAAAATATCGAGAAAAAAGTTGAAATATCGAGAAAAAAGTCGAATTGTTGAGAAAAAGTCGAAATGTCGAGAAAAAAGTCGAAATGTTGAGAAAAAAGTCAAAATTTCGAGAAAAAAGTCGAAATGTTCAGAAACAAGTCAAAATTTCGAGAAAAAAGTCAAAATATCGAGATTAAAAAGGAAAGGAAAAAGGATAAAAAAAAGAAGAAAAAAAGGAAAAATAATAAGAAGAAAAGAAGATAAAAAAGGAATAAAAGAGAAGAGAAAAAAATGGGAAAAAAAGAAGAAAAAAAGGAAATATAAGGTCAAAATTTTTAAAAAAGCTCCAGGAGCCACTAGGGCGGCGCTAAAGAGCCACATGCGGCTCTAGAGCCGCGGGTTGCTGATCCCTGTCCTAGAAGATGACAAAAGTGATCAATCTGTATTGCTGCACTGATCAATATCAAGCTTCAGTGTTTGAGACCGAAGGAAAAGCAAGCAGCTCCTGTAACTTAACTCTGTCACGCAGGAGAAAATGAAAATACACCAAATCCGAGCTAACGACAACAAACTATAGGCTTAAATTTACAAACCTACATTCACAACTTTAATTGAAAGATAGAAACGCCATAAGGATTTCACAGCTTCATGTTGCCCCCCTACTCCCCCTTAGTGCCAAAATAAGAAAAAAAGGAGTTATCAGTGAGTTGTAAATTTAAAGAAATGCAGCATTTTACAAATTAATGCCATTCCGAGATGCTGTCACATCTTTTCACACACGTTATCAACACATGTAGAAGTTGCACAGGTTTTCTGCGGGGGGCAGTGACAGAGTGCCAAAAGATAATCTGCTACTAATTGTTGTGTGAAGTTTTCTGACATGTGCACGAACATACGAGCTGCAAGACTTGACTCTTACTCATGAATCTCATTCACTTCTTGTGTTGGTAATGTGTCTGTGATTAGCAGAGGCACGTTGGATTTCCTTTTACTACACCCACAAGGTCTCAACAATTTAAATATTTGAACAAAAGTATACAGGAAAGCTTTAATATAAGCATTCAAGTGGGACAAAAAAACATTTATCAATATTTGTCTTCTGTAAAATCTGTAAAATAGTAGATTAAATAAAGTGAAGGAGCACTTTTGAGCTACTGTAAGTCTTTTTTTGTTTTTTCTCACCATGGTATTAGGCCATAATTAGCTCTTTAAGTTTGGCTTGCTCATAGTCCTCATTAGTAAAGGGCACGTTATGCAAATTTGAAAGATTTAGAAACCCCTCCGACTCCTCTGAGGACTCCTTAAAGCAGTTACCTCGCACCCTGAAAATCTGCAACCTCATTTGCTAAATTTCAGTCATCTGAAACAACCCGGAGGTTCTTTGGGAAGGAAGTCCAGCTCACCGACGAAGCTGGAGTCAAACTTTTCTCTTGGAGGAGCTGCTAAAGGGATGCAGCTCCGGGTTTACGTCGCAGCCTGTCACAGTGAGACGACAAATAAAATACCAACCAGATCTGGACGCAAATCACGATCAATACCTGTGATTCTTTATTGACAAAGTGGTTAACTGTACTGACCATGCAGCACTGCTAAACTGGAACCTGCAGCTCTTTCCTTTTGTTCTTTTTTACTGCAAAACCATGTTAGATGGAAAGGAAAAAGTTATCTGGAATAAACTATAAAGTCATTTTCTTCATGCCTTTCAGAAATCAGCATTTACTTATTTTTGTATTTAGAGTAACACATCTTTTGACCTCGAGAACATTAATCCAAGTAGTGTTTCATTCAAAAAGGGGAAAGAACATCACAAACTAGTGATGTGCGGATCAATACTGAGGTATCAATACATGCGATACCAGATCTGTATACTCTAAAATCGATTCTCAAACTAAAATATCGATACTCTTATACTTCAGTCATCTGTGGTAATTATATCATTAACAGGAATACAATGGAAAGTGGATGTTGCGGGGCTGTCGTGGCTGACACGCCTCTGCAGCATTGCGTGGCAGTCGGGGACAGTGCCTCTGGACTGGCAGACCGGGGTGGTGGTCCCTCTCTTCAAAAAGGGGGACCGGAGGGTGTGTTCCAACTACAGGGGGATCACACTCCTCAGCCTCCCGGGGAAAGTCTATTCCAGGGTGCTGGAGAGGAGAATTCGGCCGATAGTCGAACCTCGGATTCAAGAGGAACAATGCGGTTTTCGTCCCGGTCGTGGAACACTGGACCAGCTCTACACCCTCCGCAGGGTGCTCGAGGGCGCATGGGAGTTTGCCCAACCAGTCCACATGTGTTTTGTGGACTTGGAGAAGGCTTTCGACCGTGTCCCACGTGGCATCCTGTGGGGGGTGCTCCGAGAGTATGGGGTCGGAGGCCCTCTGCTGAGGGCTGTACGGTCCCTGTATGACCGGAGCAGGAGCTTGGTTCGCATTGCCGGCAGTAAGTCAGACCTGTTCCCGGTGCATGTTGGACTCCGGCAGGGCTGCCCTTTGTCACCGGTTCTGTTCATTATTTTTATGGACAGAATTTCTAGGCGCAGCCAGGGGCCGGAGGGGGTACGGTTCGGGAGCCACTTGATTTCATCTCTGCTTTTTGCAGATGATGTGGTCTTGTTGGCTCCCTCCAGCCAGGACCTTCAGCATGCACTGGGGCGGTTTGCAGCCGAGTGTGAAGCAGCTGGGATGAGAATCAGCACCTCTAAGTCTGAGGCCATGGTTCTCGACCGGAAAAAGGTGGCTTGCACCCTCCAGGTCGGGGGAGAGTTCCTGCCTCAGGTGGAGGAGTTCAAGTATCTTGGGGTCTTGTTCACGAGTGAGGGGAGAACGGAGCGCGAGATCGACAGGCGGATCGGTGCGGCGGCCGCAGTAATGCGGTCATTGTATCGGTCCGTCGTGGTGAAGAGGGAGCTGAGCCGAAAGGCAAAGCTCTCAGTTTACCGGTCGATCTACGTTCCCACCCTCACCTATGGTCATGAACTCTGGGTCATGACCGAAAGAAACGGGATCCCGGATACAAGCGGCCGAAATGAGTTTCCTCCGCAGGGTGGCGGGGCGCTCCCTTAGAGATAGGGTGAGGAGCTCTGTCACCCGGGAGGAGCTCGGAGTAGAGCCGCTTCTCCTCCACATCGAGAGGAGCCAGCTGAGGTGGCTCGGGCACCTGTATAGGATGCCCCCTGGACGCCTCCCTCGTGAGGTGTTCCGGGCATGTCCCACCGGGAGGAGGCCCCGAGGAAGACCCAGGACACGCTGGAGTGACTACGTCGCTCGGCTGGCCTGGGAACGCCTTGGAGTCCCCGCGGAAGAGCTGGAGGAGGTGTCCGGGGAGAGGGAAGTCTGGGTATCCCTGCTCCGACTGCTGCCCCCGCGACCCGGACTCGGATAATGCGGTGGACAATGGATGGATGGATGGATGGACAATGGAAAGTAACTAAACTATTCAGATTTTTTGTCTAAATTACACGCTCCTGGTTGGAACTACTTTTTTCATTTTCATCTTTATAGTAGTTCTTACTTTAGTTTCTTATTCTCTTATTTATTTTAATGGTTATATTGTTTTTACTAAGGATATTTCTTTAGTGATGGAAACACCTTTTTCAGACACTGGATTTTCTGTCGTTGTAACAGCTCGGCTACCTCAGTAAACTTCTGACTTTAAAATAAATAACTAAATACCGTATTTTCTGCGCACCTAAAAGCCTTTACTTTTATCAAAACCCGGCCGTGCGCCTTATAATGCGGTACGCCTTATATATGAACATTACGGTAATTTCTGTTATTGTAGTCAGGGGGATTGTAGTCGGTGTCACCGAAGTAGCGGAGCTAAAAACAGCGCTAAAAAAACGAATTTATTCCAGTCCGGCATCACTTGTGTAAAGACCCCCTTTAAAGAGTTCAAACTCAAGGCTATCAGCCATGCGGATTGCGTGCGAGCGGTGGATGGCGGAAGGGGAACACGTTCACCCAGACGGGACGGCAGCGCCGCGCATACGCCACATCTGGATGCCCGGGCTGATATATCAGCCTCAACTTTGGTCCGAGCTCTTACCAAGGCAGGAATCGTCACAGACGTTCAAGACAACAGCAGCGATGCTGACTCGCATCATGGCGACTGTGACGAGCCAGGACCATTGGATGCTGCAATCGCCCATAGGCCTATACCGTATTGCCCGAATATAAGACGACTCTGATTGTAAGACGATCCCCTCTTTTTCAAGACTCAAATTTGAACAAATACTTTTTTTTAACACCAAATTTAATTTTTATACAGAAAATAATTACACTACATCTGAAACAAATGATTATAACAATATATTTGAGAGAAAAAGCATGTTATTTTGCCTCATTCAAATCATGATCTTGAAGTTGGCATCATAACTTCTTCGACCCACTTTTCTCCAGATTGTCGCTACGTTTCTCCATTTTCTGTTATCTCTTCTGTTATTTTCTTCTCTTTTCTTTCTTACCGCTATTTTTTATTTTTCTTCTTCATTTTACTGCTATTTTTATTTTTCTTCTTCGTGACAGGGGTTTGCTTTGTCCTGGGGAGTTAGGTTCACCATTCGCTTTAAAGATATCTGGCGCCATCTAGTGTTGTGAATGGGTATAACATCTAGACCCCGAATGTAAGACGAGCCCCACTCTTTCAGTCTTGTTTCAATGCAAAAAACCCCGTCTTGTATTCGGGCCAATACGGTACTCGCCCATAGACACGGAAGATTTCGAGGGATTGATGAGATGGAAAAAGTTCCCCTTTGCGTTTGTTTTGGGAGTGAACCAAGTTTTCAGAAAGCTGGTTTTTATCTTGTTAATAAAGTTTTGACTTACAGTACTTTTCTTCTTGTTTTTTTCTTTATTTTGTAGCATTCTCTGTAGCGCAGCTCCATCAGGTAGATGCGTAACACAACCCCAGCCACTATAGTACGGTATTTTACCACATAGTTAGTGTGCCTTATATATAAAGAGAGTTTGAAAATAGGCCATTTATTGATGGTGCGCTTTATAATAGGATGCGCCGTATGGTGCGGAAAATACGGTAATTGACTCCAGGCGCGTCATTTCCGCCGGTGGGGACGCGTCCCTACCACTTTGTCTGACGAGCAGATTTGTCCCCACCACTTAAAAAAAAAATAAAAAATTAAGTAGAGAAAGTCTAAACGCCGCTTTTGGTGCAGAAGCTGAATTTTGGTTCAGAAGCTGCTCAAGAACGCCCCTCCCCTAGCCAGGCCTCGCCCTCCTAGTGACGCAACACCTTCAGCAAGTCTCGAACAGAAGTGATTTGGAAGTGGATGATAATCAGGCTACCCCTCCCCCCTCCACACCGAGTTTGGAAAACGCGACACACGCAGTGAGAGTATGGACACACATGAACATTCGATTCGAGGGCAGGAGCGCGGTGCTACTGGAACTGGAATGTGCACGAATGTCTTGAAGAGTGATGCCGACGCTTTATGACACGACAGGAGCCTTAACAGGTAGGTGGGTTGTTTAATTTTGGAAACAATATTTGTGATTTGTGAAAATCGTAACGGTTAAACATGGGCGAAGCCTGTAGACGTTACAATTATCTGTTAAAGGTGCAGGTGGTTAGTTTCCCAGCTAGCAAAGTGCGCTAGGTAGCAAGGTTAACACGCTAACTATTTACGGTTCGCTAGCTAGATGTTGGAATATAAGATTTCATGTGTATTCAGGTGATGTATTTATGTATGTCAGTTGCAGCTGGTTATTGTTCCAGCTTCTTACACTGACGCTACCATGGTGAGATTCTGTCACAACCACATGTTTCACTTTTCAGTGTAGCCATCAGATCATAAAGCAATTAAAGTTAGCACCTTGTGCCGCATATTAATACAGAGCAGTATAAAGTGAGTAAGTGATTTGTATCACTCACTATACTTACAACACATTTTTGCTTGATGAAAAACGACCCGATATACCTGTTCCAGCTTTTCTCTTTGACATGATGAAGTCACCTTCAGTTGAGTCTTACTGAAGTACTGAAATGCGGATTTTGAAATACGAATAGGGCCTACCCATGACAAATTGTCCCAACCCATGATGTTTCCGACGACCTAAATAAGACAGCGCAGATGGCTTTTAATATGGGGACAATATCGCATCAATACGCATCATCTAATGCAATGCCTATTATTTATCATGAAACCTCAATTCGGAAGTAATGGGCCTAGCTCGTACCCAGCACTTTTCAAACCTTACTCAGGTTTATGGTAAATGTCCCCAGCACTTCTGAAATCAAACTGACGCCCATGATTGACTCGGATGTCTTCTTTTCTTAAACTATCTGAAATACACCAATTGTTTTAGATTTACCGGCACATTAGGTGTATTGGCACAATGTATCGGTATCGGATCGGAAAGTAAATCGGTGGAATCCAACATCACTAGTCCGCGTGTGGAGTCGTCTCACGTGTCCAGACAAGCGTCTTACTGGAACAATGCTGCCCCTCCAGGGTGGGCTGACCCCACCTGAGGGTGTGTGTGTGTGTGTGTGTGTGTGTGTGTGTGTGTGTGTGTGTGTGTGTGTGTGTGTGTGTGTGTGTGTGTGTGTGTGTGTGTGTGTGTGTGTGTGTGTGTGTGTGTGTGTGTGTGTGTGTGTGTGTGTGTGTGTTTCTTATCTGATCCTGGTGCTTTGACGTCGGCTCTTCAAAGGGCGACAATAAGAGTTTTCATAACCCTTTTATCCCTCACACCTCCCCATCCCCGTCTCCTGTCCTCCCTCATTCTCTCTCTTCTTCCATGTGCTTCTCTCTTTCACCAGATGTTCTTCTCCTCCATTTCTCATCCTCCTCTGCGTGTTGCCCCATCACTTCTTTTACTGTCTTCTACTCTGTCCGGTGGAAAGTATTCCACCATGGCATGATATCCAGATGATTCCTCTCCTCTCCTTCATATCTTCTTCTCTCTTTTAGATACTTGTATTTTTATGAAATCTGGTTTTTAACCATGAGTTTTTCTATGTTAAATGTTAATTTTATTATGTAAAGCACTTTGCCTTAATCGTGTATGAAAAGTGCTATATAAATAAACTTTGATTTGATTTGATTCTTTGTGTCTCCACAGCCTTCTGTCTCTGCACCTCCTGCTTTTACACCCTTATTTTCCCAGAGCTTGTTTCCTAATATTCATTCAGAAGCGAGAGATCCGCTGAAGCTTCCTCTCTAAACCGTCGCAGGAGTTGCTGTCCTTGTGGCTCGGCCATGCATGTTAAATTAGACCCAAGGTGGACGTTTAAAAGCACGCACACAATGGGGGAGAGGAGTCAAGAGGGACGATTAGGGCAGAGGGGGGCGAGACAGAGGTGGATTATGTGGACAAAGGTTATGTGACGGTTATGAAAACCCCCAGGTGTCCTTGCTTTGAAATCCTTCACCTCACCATATGCTCCGGCTCTAATGAATTTGTAATCTATTTACTGCTCGCTAGTCAGGGTTTGCAGAGTTCAGCGAGCCAGAGTGGTGCAGAAAAACGCTGTTTGAGTAGTGGAGGCTACATGTACAGTATATATGTATATGTATGTATGTATATATATATATATATATATAAAAGAGAGTGTTTACTTTCATTCGGATGTAAATTATGTTGCATTTATCCATTTTTTACGGAAGAGTATTAGGGCCAGGCAGGAGAAAAATAATATTTTAGAGGAGGATTTTTTTTTATGCACTTCAAGAAAAAAGTCGAAATGTCGAGAAAAAAGTCGAAAAGTCAAGAAAAAAGTCGAAAATGTCGAGATTAATGTTGAAATACAATTTGGAGAAAAAAGTCGAAATGTCGAGAAAAAAGTCGAAATGTCAAGAAAAAAGTCGAAATGTCGAGATTAATGTTGAAATACAATTTGGAGAAAAAAGTCGAAATGTTGAGAAAAAAGTGAATTTTCGTGAATAAATTGAAATGTCGAGAAAAAAGTCAAAATTTCGTTGAAATGTTGAGTAAAAAGGCTAAATTTTGACTTTATTCACGAAATTCACGAGTATTAGGGCCAGGCAGGAGAAAAATAAAAATAATATTCCAGAGGTGGAACATTTTTTTTTTATTATGCACTTCGAGAAAAAAGTCGAAATGTCGAGAAAAAAGTCGAAATGTCGAGATTAATGTTGAAGTACAATTTCGAAAAAAAAGTCGAAATGTTGAGAAAAAAGTCAAAATTTCGTGAATAAAGTTGAAATGTCGAGAAAAAAGTCGCAATGACGAGAAAAAAGTCGAAATATCGAGAAAAAAAAGTTGAAATGTTGAGAAAAATGTTGAAATACAATTTGAGAAAAAAGTCGAAATGTTGAGAAAAAAGTCGAAATGTCGAGATTATTGTTGAAGTACAATTTCGAAAAAAAAGTCGAAATGTTGAGAAAAAAGTCAAAATTTCGTGAATAAAGTTGAAATGTCGAGAAAAAAGTCGAAATGACGAGAAAAAAGTCGAAATATCGAGAAAAAAAAGTTGAAATGTTGAGAATAATGTTGAAATACAATTTGAGAAAAAAGTCGAAATGTTGAGAAAAAAGTCGAAATGTCGAGTTTATTGTTGAAGTACAATCTCGAGAAAAAAGTTGAAATGTCGAGGAAAAAGTGGAAATGTCGAGAAAAAGTGGAAATGTCGAGATTAATGTTTCTGCCTGTCTTGGCCAGGACTCTCTCTGCCTGTCTTGGCCAGGACTCTCTTGTAAAAGAGATTATTAATCTCAACGAGACTCTCTCCTGGTTAAATAAAGGTTAAATAAAAAAAAAAAAAAAAAAAAAAAAATGTTGAAGTACAATGTCGAGAAAAAAGTCGAAATGTCGAGAAAAAAGTCAAAATTTCGTGAATAACGTTGAAATGTTGAGTAAAAAGGCTAAATTTTGACTTTATTCACGAAATTTCGACTTTTTTCTTGAAATTGTATTTCAACATTAATCTTGACATTTCGACTTTTTTTCTCGAAGTGCACAATAAAAAAAAAAATCTTCCCCTCTCAAATATTTTTTCTCCTGCATGGCCCTAATACTCTTCAGTCATTTTTCTACATTGTTGAATTACGTTTACTTCAAAAATGTTCCGCTGGCTGCCATGTTTTTATGCAAAAACTATGTTTTTTTAAGTTTTATGTAACTATTTCCTTGTATTATGCACATGAAACAACAGTTTTCATAGTAGCCCCCCCCCCAAAACCCCCAACCCCAGCCCTTTTCCATTCCCTCGAGTGCTGCAGAGCTCCAGTGACCTGCTCTCTGCAGATATTCCGCAGGCTTGTCTCTGCTTGCGAGCGAGCGTTCAGCTTGCAAGATTGTACAACTCGAGGAAATGCATTCCTCCTTGAGTTCACTGCCCGACTGATGGAAGTGCTGCATTTTTATTTATGCAGCAGGCTCCGAATCCTCACAAATAAGCTCAAGTAGTTAAGATGAAAGTCGGAAGCATGTGAATAAATTACTGCAGGAACACGAGAGATGGAGAATAGATCAGGTACCTCACTATTAAGGGTATTACAGAATAAGTCGGGTGATTTACATCTTTGTGTTGGTCGACTTATCAACAAATCCCGCTGGAACAACCGATACAACCTACGCAGAAGTAAGAGCCGTCTCTGTTCCTGGAACCGCTGCTGTTATCCTCCCAAGATGTCAAAATAGTGGGAATCCTCCCAAGTTTGATTTAGACGCATCAAAGTGACATTTGTTCACAACGCCATCTGGGTTTTGTTCCCGAGCCAAGTCCCAGGTCCCCAACGATAAAACTTTGTAGGAAATAATCTACAGCCTGTTACAGAATAGTTGTGCTCCCTAAAGCTCATTTCACCTTTAAAGGAGCGACGTGTAACGCAAAGCAAAAAATTAAACCCGAACTCCACACGGCAATCGAAATGTGGGCAGAATAGACGCGCGGTGGGAATCGGGCTACTGCCACGTAAGAAAACTCAAGTGGTGGTTGTGGTGAAGACTTACGACGGAGTATTAGGGCCAAACTAAGACAAAAATGTTCTTGGGAAATTACGAGAATAAAGTCATAATGTTGCGAGAATAAAGTCGTAATAGAATAAAGTCGTAATATTATGAGAATAAAGTCGTAATATTATGAGAATAAAGTCGTAATATTACGAGAATAAAGTCGTAATATTATGAGAATAAAGTCGTAATATTACGAGAATAAAGTCGTAATATTATGAGAATAAAGTCGTAATATTATGAGAATAAAGTCATAATATTATGAGAATAAAGTTGTAATTTATGAGAATAAAGTCGTAATATTATGAGAATAAAGTCGTAATATTATGAGAATAAAGTCGTAATATTATGAGAATAAAGTCGTAATATTACGAGAATAAAGTCGTAATATTATGAGAATAAAGTCGTAATATTATGAGAATAAAGTCATAATATTATGAGAATAAAGTTGTAATTTATGAGAATAAAGTCGTAATATTATGAGAATAAAGTCGTAATATTATGAGAATAAAGTCGTAATATTATGAGAATAAAGTCGTAATATTACGAGAATAAAGTCGTAATATTATGAGAATAAAGTCGTAATATTATGAGAATAAAGTCATAATATTATGAGAATAAAGTCGTAATATTACGAGAATAAAGTTGTAATTTATGAGAATAAAGTCGTAATATTAACAGGAAGAGCAGTCTTCTCCCTGTGTTAAAATGAGGAATACTGAGCATCTTGTGAAGTTATATAATATATCTAATATTACAACTTTATTCTCATAATATTACGACTTTATTCTCAAAATATTATGACTTTATTCTGGTAATTTCCCTTTTTTTTGTCTTAGTTAGTTTGGCCCTAATACTCTGTCGTAAAGACTGACAGCAAGTTCAATGACGCGCAAAAACAAGGCAACTTCTTAATTTCATCACGTTTTATTGAGGCCGGTTTGTCGCTCACTACTGCCACACGTGGCAGAAACCGGTATTACCAGACTGAACAGACCAAAGTTAGTTATTAAGCACGCTAACTTTAGGGTCGCCACCCTCCCCTTGAAATACGAAATTGTTAAGTAATTGGGAATTAAAAGTCGCGTTCCGTATTGAACCAATACGGACACATATTATGCTCTTATTTATTGATGTCATAATACTGTATACAGGTGAAGGTCGGAAAATTTTGAATATATTGCAAAACTTAATTCGTAGTAATTTCAACTAAAGGTGAAACAAATATATAATTTCCCACTACATTCAAAGTGAGATATTTCAAGCCTTTATTTGTTATAATTTTGATGATTATGGCTCACTGTTTATGAAAATGCCAAATAAAAAATTTTAAAAAAATTGAATATTTTATGAAATCAATAAATTCAATCATCAAAATTATAACAAATAAAGGTTTAACATGCTTTGCATGTAATAAGACTAGGAAATATATTAGTTTCACCTTTTAAGTTGAATGATTGAAATAAATTAACTTTTACACCATATTCTAGTTGAATGATTGAAATAAATTAACTTTTACACCATATTCTAGTTGAATTATTGAAATAAATTAACTTTTACACCATATTCTAGTTGAATTATTGAAATAAATTAACTTTTACACCATATTCTTCACCTGTAGCTACTGTATATTCTACATCTTGGCTGATGTGGACGTACGTAGCATACGAGGCTATTTCAGTTGCTAGTATGGTTGTCTGCACAGTCATGAAAGTTCAATGCTATTAAAGCACTTTAAACTTTAAATCAAAGCATTTACTTTTTTCATATAAAATAAACACATTTCTTTGCAGTTTAGAAGTTTTGGGGATGTCCCTTTTTTTTGGCGCCTGCGCTGATGAAATCGGGGCGTCCCTTATTTCTATTTCTGAAAGGTGGCAACCCTAGCTAACTTAGATATATCTCAGCAGCACTTATATATATTTAAAAAATCATGTGCTTCACTTGACGATGGGTCTGTTGTTGAAATAAAACTTTGTAGCACAAACCCCTGAGCTGCCGCTCTTTAGACAGGAATCTCTGTCTCTGGTCTCTGGAGACTTTGGTCTAGAATTGTGTTTTTCCAGCAGCCCTGATGAACATTTATTAAATGCCTCATTAATGCCCGTTGATTCACCTCTGTTGTAAAAGAGTGGTACAATGACCAGTTGGTCGTATATACTGTAAGCTTTAAATTTGAGCCAATAAATAACATATTGGCTATAGTTTTATGTCAATTTATGTTGTTAAGAAGTGTTCGACATCATTGATGACTTTGCATCCACAAATTGGAGACGTGTTTATCTGTAAAAGCACACGTGAATGTTTAGTTCTGATTTCAGACCTGCTGGACCTGCTTTCAGTTTTTTGTGGCGGGATTGAGGTGGTGGAGGTAACTTTCTTTTGGTGAGTAATTGATGGCTATTTGTGAGTCAGATTTGTTTATTTATTTTAGTTTTAAGTTTTTTATTTAATATTTATTTATTATTTCAGGTTGATTTCTTTTTTCAATATTTATTTTTTTCAGGTTGAATTTTTTCGTTTAATATTTTTTTTGAATTTATTTCAGGTTGAATTTTTCAATTTATTATTTTTTTATTTATTTCAGGTTGAATTTTTTAATGTGTTTATTTTTTTTATTTCAGGTTGAATTTTTCAATTTAATATTTTTTAATTTATTTCAGGTTGAATTTTTCAATTTAATATTTTTTAATTTATTTCAGGTTGAATTTTTTAATTTAATATTTTTTCATTTATTTCAGGTTGAAGGTTTTAATTAAATATTTTTTGGTTATTTCAGGTTGAATTTTTTTATTTAACATTTATTAATTTCAGGTTGAACTTTGAACATTTTATTTTACTCATACAGTCAAACTATCTATAATTACAGTACATTTATTATTGATAAAGGTTGTGAAGTTAAGTTGCTTGTTGTTATATGGTCATTTTGTACCTATGATCGCTCATTTTTGTGACACTGCACATATTTCTTCTCACTCTCAGGTTAAACTAATATTCAATCTTACGCGTTACTCATTTCCTGAAATTTGTACGATGGATCATCCATTCTTTTCCTTCACGTATAACTCATCCTGGTCCAGGTTGCTCCTCTCACCTGAAGGAAAAAAGAAGCAGGTATAGATAATAGATGACTGGACGGATAACTAACCTTATTGCATTTAGTTGATGAATGTCTTCACGCTGCCTACCTTAACACGATGAGCAGAGCGAGTGCTGCATCCGTCATCTGCAGGCAAGAGTGGACTTTATAGTTATAATCCTGGAGAGTAGGGTCAGATAAACTCACAAAAAGAAAGAAAAATCCAGACCGAAATGCTGAGGAGAGCAGTGTCCCTGACTCGTTTATCATCCCCTGCCATGTCTGTTGCTGAGCTCACAGCTTTGACTGTCCCACCTCGCTCACCTTTACAGCCCCAAACATCTCTAACACAATTCAGCACAACCGCGAGACTTAATGTGTTTCAGGTTCTCCAGGTGTAATCGTGAACGGGGTCAATATTTCATAAGACTGATAAAAGAGAAGGAAACAAACTCTCTGGTTGTGTTGATGTGTCGGAGTTTGGCTTTGTTTTCTCCTAATACCATTATGAACACCATCATAACAACTTCACCCCCTTCTTATTAGTATTTTCTCCAACCGACATCAGTGGGGACATTGTACTTATTGGTTGTGCTGAAAACTGAGCAGATATTCATCTTTTCTTTCCTCTGGTGTTTTAACCCGACATAAAAGCCGGACAGTGGAAACTTGTTTGGTAGAACAAAGTACCAGAAAGAAAATTCTTCCGACGAAAGGAGGGCCTTTTTTCCCCCTAAACGTGCCCCAAAAGTCACCAAATTTTTCACCAAACCAGGCCTGGCGAAAAATTTGATATTTAATGGTTTGCATTAATGGGCGTGGCCTAATGGCTCAACAGCGCCCCCTAGAAAACTTTGTGCCTCAAGCCCCACAATACGGTTTGACGTACATGCACGAAAATTGGTACACACCTGTATCATGTCGCAACTTAAAGAAAAGTCTCTTGGAGCCATGGCCGAAACCGAACAGGAAGTCGGCCATTTTGAACATTTTGAATTAATCGTGTAATTTTGGCGAAATTTATGCCATTCCTTCAGCAGTTAATACAGCCCGAACTGTAACGTGCACCCAGGTGTGTTATACATCAAAATGTGCGTCTCCATCCTGCAACGATGGGCATTACTTTTCTCAGTCAAAAGCGTTACCGTGGTGACGATAGATGCCAAAAAGCGCGCCCCCCCTTCATCTGATTGGTCCATATTTGATAGTTCCCCAAAAGTCACCAAATTTTGCATGCAAACCAGGCCTGGCGATACATTTGATATTTAATGGTTTGCATTAATGGGCGTGGCCTAACGGCTCAACAGCGCCCCCTAGAAAACTTATAATATAATAATATAATACCATAACTTTTGAATTGTTTAACATAGGAAGTCGTGGGTGGTGTCATTTCTGATATGCTTATGGGGGGCGGTGGCCGTGAGTGCGAGGGCCCGTTCATCGCTGCTTGCAGCTTTAATTAATGTTGTTATTATTATAGGAAACATAAATCTAAGACAAACAGTAGTAGTTACAGCAAAGAATTAGATTTACTCTCACCCCTGGTTTTAATTGACCTTACTTACTACACACACACACACACACACACACACCCACACACACACACACACACACACACACACACACACACACACACACACACACACACACACACACACACACACACACACACACACACACTAGCAGCACTAATTAACTGATCCAAAGTGAATGAATTAAGTAAAATTAGGTTACGTTAAATTAGGCTAATTTTTATCCTGTTAAAGTGTTTAAAGTCCAGAAGGCTGTGAAACGACTAATTGAATAATTTAGCCTAGACTTTGTTCTATCTCTTCGTGGTTAGTTAGAAATAAAGAACATGCTCTTTGAATTTCAAGTAGAAGTTTATATCAGGATTAAAGGTAGATCGATATTTATTTTTTTATGATTAATGAAAGAGAGATTTTGAAATGAAATCCTACATTTGCAGTAACTCAACCTTCTAGTCGTGTAGATTCTGGTCCTGCTTTACAAACCACCTGAAAAAGGAAGATTCAGAGACCTGTGATGATTTAAGTTGTTATTAGATACACAGAGACACATTCTGTTCCTCCTGCTGCGTTGGATTCAACCGTGATGTTTGCTGTGCAGTCGGATCAACATCCTTCCCTCTACGTCTTCTCCAAGATCTGTGCCTCGACACGGGAAAAAATAAATACTTTGGTCCCAACGCCTCGATTTCATACTAGTACCATCAGCTGTTAGTTCATGAATGCTATTTCCTGTATTTTTGGAATAATTCCTTGTTTCATCAGAAGAGGAAAAAGTGATGTCTCGTTTTACTAAATGTGTCTAAAATTCTTCCAGGACGCGACTCCACTCGAGCTGAAGAAGCTCCTCATCATCCACTGAAAATATTTTAGTCTTTAACCCTCGTACTGTCTTTGGGTCAAAATGACCTAATTCTCCTGTTCCTTCTTTCCTCCTGCTCTCTCCTTCCTTCCTTCCTTCTTCCCTTCCTTCCTTCCTTCCTTCCTTCCTTCCTTCCTTCCTTCCTTCCTTCCTTCCTTCCTTCCTTCCTTCCTTCCTTCCTTCTTCCCTTCCTTCCTTCCTTCCTTCCTTCCTTCCTTCCTTCCTTCCTTCCTTCTTCCCTTCCTTCCTTCCTTCCTTCCTTCCTTCCTTCCTTCTTCCCTTCCTTCCTTCCTTCCTTCCTTCCTTCCTTCCTTCCTTCCTTCCTTCCTTCCTTCCTTCTTCCCTTCCTTCCTTCCTTCCTTCCTTCCTTCCTTCCTTCTTCCCTTCCTTCCTTCCTTCCTTCCTTCTTTTCTCCCTTCCTTCCTTCCTTCCTTCCTTCTTTCCTTGTTTTCTTCCTTCCTTCCTCCCTTCCTTCTTTTCTGCCTTCCTTCCTCCCTTCCTTCTTTCCTTCCTTACTTTCTTCCTTCCTTCTTTTCTCCCTTCCTTCCTTCTTTCCTTGTTTTCTCCTTTCCTTCCTTCCTTCCTTCCTTCCTTCCTTCCTTCCTTCCTTCCTTCCTTCCTTCCTTACTTTCTTCCTTCCTTCTTTTCTCCTTTCCTTCCTTCCTTCCTTCTTTCCTTGTTTTCTCCTTTCCTTCCTTCCTTTCTTCCTCCCTTCCTTCCTTCCTTCCTTCCTTCCTTCTTTCCTTGTTTTCTCCTTTCCTTCCTTCCTTCCTTCCTTCCTTCCTTCCTTTCTCCCTTCCTTCCTTCCTTCCTTCTTTTCTCCCTTCCTTTTCTCCCATCCTTCCTTCCTTCCTTCTTTTCTCCCTTCCTCCTTCCTTCTTCCCTTCCTCCCTCCCTCCCTCCTTCCTTCCTTCCTTCCTTCCTTCCTTCCTTCCTTCTTTTCTCCCTTCCTCCTTCCTTCCTTCCTTCCTTCCTTCCTTCCTTCCTTCCTTCCTTCTTTTCTCCCTTCCTTCCTTCCTTCCTTCCTTCTTTTCTCCCTTCCTTCCTTCTTTCCTCCTGCTCTCTCCTTCCTTCTTCCCTTCCTTCCTTCCTTCCTTCCTTCCTTCCTTCCTTCCTCTTTTCTCCCTTCCTTCCTCTTTTCTCCCTTCCTTTTCTCCCATCCTTCCTTCCTTCCTTCCTTCTTTTCTCCCTTCCTCCTTCCTTCTTCCCTTCCTCCCTCCTTCCTTCCTTCCTTCCTTCCTTCTTTTCTCCCTTCTTCCTTCCTTCCTTCCTTCCTTCCTTCCTTCCTTCTTTTCTCCCTTCCTTCCTTCCTTCCTTCCTTCTTTCCTCCTGCTCTCTCCTTCCTTCTTCCCTTCCTCCCTTCCTTCTTTCCTTCCTTACTTTTTTCCTTCCTTCTTTTCTCCCTTCCTTCCTTCTTTTCTTGTTTTCTCCTTTCTTTCTTTCCTTCCTTCCTTCCTTCCTTCCTTCCTTCCTTCCTTCCTTCCTTCCTTCCTTCCTTCCTTCCTTCCTTCCTTCCTTCCTTCCTTCCTTCCTTCCTTCCTTACTTTCTTCCTTCCTTCTTTTCTCCTTTCCTTCCTTCCTTCCTTCCTTCCTTCTTTCCTTGTTTTCTCCTTTCCTTCCTTCCTTCCTTCCTTCCTTCCTTCCTTCCTTCCTTCCTTCCTTCCTTCCTTCCTTCCTTCCTTCCTTCCTTCCTTACTTTCTTTCTTCCTTCTTTTCTCCCTTCCTTCCTTCTTTCCTTGTTTTCTCCTTTCCTTCCTTCCTTTCTTCCTCCCTTCCTTCCTTCCTTCCTTCCTTCCTTCTTTCCTTGTTTTCTCCTTTCCTTCCTTCCTTCCTTCCTTCCTTCCTTTCTCCCTTCCTTCCTTCCTTCCTTCCTTCTTTTCTCCCTTCCTTTTCTCCCATCCTTCCTTCCTTCCTTCCTTCTTTTCTCCCTTCCTCCTTCCTTCCTTCCTTCCTTCCTTCTTTTCTCCCTTCCTTCCTTCCTTCCTTCCTTCCTTCTTTTCTCCCTTCCTTCCTTCTTTCCTCCTGCTCTCTCCTTCCTTCTTCCCTTCCTCCCTCCCTCCTTCCTTCCTTCCTTCCTTCCTTCCTTCCTTCCTTCTTTTCTCCCTTCCTCCTTCCTTCCTTCCTTCCTTCCTTCCTTCCTTCTTTTCTCCCTTCCTTCCTTCCTTCCTTCCTTCTTTTCTCCCTTCCTTCCTTCTTTCCTCCTGCTCTCTCCTTCCTTCTTCCCTTCCTTCCTTCCTCCCTTCCTTCCTTCCTTCCTTCCTTCCTTCCTTCCTTCCTTCCTTCCTTCCTCTTTTCTCCCTTCCTTCCTCTTTTCTCCCTTCCTTTTCTCCCATCCTTCCTTCCTTCCTTCCTTCCTTCCTTCCTTCTTTTCTCCCTTCCTCCTTCCTTCTTCCCTTCCTCCCTCCTTCCTTCCTTCCTTCCTTCTTTTCTCCCTTCCTCCTTCCTTCCTTCCTTCCTTCCTTCCTTCCTTCCTTCCTTCCTTCCTTCTTTTCTCCCTTCCTTCCTTCCTTCCTTCCTTCTTTCCTCCTGCTCTCTCCTTCCTTCTTCCCTTCCTCCCTTCCTTCTTTCCTTCCTTACTTTTTTCCTTCCTTCTTTTCTCCCTTCCTTCCTTCTTTCCTTGTTTTCTCCTTTCTTTCCTTCCTTCCTTCCTTCCTTCCTTCCTTCCTTCCTTCCTTCCTTCCTTCCTTCCTTCCTTCCTTCCTTCCTTCCTTCCTTCCTTCCTTCCTTCCTTCCTTCCTTCCTTCCTTCCTTCCTTCCTTCCTTCCTTCCTTCCTTCCTTCTTTCCTTCCTTACTTTCTTTCTTCCTTCTTTTCTCCCTTCCTTCCTTCTTTCCTTGTTTTCTCCTTTCCTTCCTTCCTTCCTTCCTTCCTTCCTCCCTTCCTTCCTTCCTTCCTTCCTTCTTTCCTTGTTTTCTCCTTTCCTTCCTTCCTTCCTTCCTTCCTTCCTTCCTTCCTTCCTTCCTTCCTTCCTTCCTTCCTTCCTTCCTTTCTCCCTTCCTTCCTTCCTTCCTTCTTTTCTCCCTTCCTTTTCTTCCTTCCTTCTTTCCTTCCTTCCTTCCTTCCTTCTTTTCTCCCTTCCTCCTTCCTTCCTCCCTTCCTCCCTCCTTCCTTCCTTCCTTCCTTCCTTCTTTTCTCCCTTCCTCCTTCCTTCCTTCCTTCCTTCCTTCCTTCCTTCCTTCCTTCCTTCCTTCCTTCCTTCCTTCCTTCCTTCCTTCCTTCCTTCCTTCTTTTCTCCCTTCCTTCCTTCCTTCCTTCCTTTTTTCTCCCTTCCTTCCTCTTTTCTCCCTTCCTTCCTTCTTCCCTTCCTCTTTTCTTCCTTCCTTCCTTGACCTGAAGACAGCACAAGGGTTAATTCACACTAATTTCAGTACGGGCAGCAAACACCAAACCCACTGGGACGTGATGAGTTGATATGAATAACTTAATACATGAATTGTTTCTGAAGTAAATGTGTAAAAGAATAAACATAAATACTGATATCAGGTGATAGATATTCTGTGACTATCAGGAAAACATGACCCGCCAGATGTTTTCTTGTGAGGATCCTCGTGTCCTTGTCACCTTCGTTCCCTGTGATTACGGAGAGAAAACGCAGGGAAAATCCCTGTTTTCAACAAGGTTAATTTCCCTGAAACACCTGGATTTATTGGCTCTATTTTATGTGCTCTGCAGCCAAATGTTTAGACCGCAGAAGAAGGAAGTCGGTATGAGTGGGGGGGGGTATGAAGGGACACCGGCCAGAATAATGAAACATGCATGAATGGAGGTGCACATGCGGCAGCTTGAAGTCATAATCATACATTCACATTTAAATTCATCTTTAGATGCTATTCCAAAAAAAGTTCAGTGCTGCTAAAGCCCAGGATGATCTCATCTAAAAGTTTTCCGTTTTTGAAGACGTCCCGGTGGAGCTGATAGCATTTCCAACAGCTTTAATCACAGTTAGACGGAAACTTTATGCTGCATCCAAATCTGATTCACTCAACAAAGAAATAGTCAGATCTGGCCTTCGGAAAGACAAGAAAATCTTCAGCTTCATCCCCATGGACCATTTGATCGCCCTTAATTTGAGATAAATCTTTTTTTTTTCTTCAAACATTAATAGTTTCCCATTGGTATTCATTCATTTGTGACATGTTTCAGTGAAAATGCCACAGAGATACAGTACAGCTCACTTTTCAACCACATCTTTAATGTTGTGTTAACTAGTTTTAGGGGGAGGAGTCGGGCACTGAACATCATTTTCAGATTCAGATTCAGACGACTTTATTAATCCCTTTGGGAGGTTCCCTCGGGGAAATTGACATTTCCATCTCCCACACTCATATACAAATAAAACACCCTAAAAACCAAACACCCATATAAAGATAAAAATAAAAATTAAAGCTGCAAGCAGCGATGAACGGGGGCCTCACACCCTTGTGCACGTTCAGGCTGCAGTGGAAGCTTGTATGACTTGCATGTAGATTCTTCAGGCCTGGACATTTAGCGGATGAAACACCCACGACTCTCTATATCAAACCATTGAAAAGTTATGGCAGAAAGTAGGAACTATCAAATATGGACCAATCAGATGAAGGGGCGATGCTAATTTGCAGCAATTATGTTCAAGGACTCAAAACCGAGTCCGATGACACCACCCACTAGTTTTTATGTCAAACCGTTCAAAAGTTATAGCAGAAAGTAGGAACTATCAAATATGGACCAATCAGATGAAGGGGGGCGCTTTTTGGCGTCTATCGTCGCCACGGTTACGTTACGGTAACGCTTTTGAAAGAGAAAAGTAATGCGCGTCGTCGCAGGATCTAGACGCACATTTTGATGTATAACACACCTGGTGCACGTTACGGTTCGGGCCACATTAATGGCCGAAGGAATGGCATAAATTGCGCCAAAATTACGATTAATTCAAAATGGCCGACTTCCTGTTCGGTTTCGGCCATGGCGCCAAGAGACTTTTCTTTAAGTTGCGACATGATACAGGTGTGTACCGATTTGCGTGCATGTACGTCAAACCGTATCGTGGGGCTTGAGGCACAAAGTTTTCTAGGGGGCGCTGTTGAGCCGTTAGGCCACGTCCATTAATGCAAACCATTAAATATCACATTTTTTCACCAGGCCTGGCTTGTTGCAAAATTTGGTGACTTTTGGGGAACGTTTAGGGGGGCAAAAAGGCCCTCATTTCGTCGGAAAAATAAAAACGAGGAAAAAAAAAATTCCTACAGATATAATAGGGCCTTCGCACTCTCAGTGCTCGGGCCCTAATAAAAAGTGCAGTGCCATAAATAGAATTATCTGAATAGAAAATAAATAAATGTTGTGAAATATTGCCCCAAGTTATTGCACAGTCAGTTTGTTGTTGGTCAGACTGACTGACATACATGTATCAGATACATCTGATTTGAAGCTGAGTGGATGTGGATTTGAACTTATCCATCTGCGTCTTCAGACTTATGTTCCATCGTCTTCACTGCAACACTGTCTCCTCCGAAGTGCTGGAAGGAAAACTGGTTTTGTTCATTAATTTGATGCCCTTTGTCAGCTCCGCAGCATTAATTGGACACATAGCCGTGATTAATCTTTGAGCCCAGACTTGTGCTGCATCTTAATTCACTGCTGCTCCCCAGTTTGTCCCAACAAGCCAGCCATCATGCAACCGCTGTTTCCTACTGTTGCCATGACAGCTCATATATCTCACTTCCGAGTCAGGAAGTTGCACGGTGTGTAAAATGAACTTATCATAACCAGTGGCGGCATATCAATAGGGGGCGCCATTAAAATTACAGGAAAAAATATAGACACAGTACACATAAATTACGTAATAAAAAGTAATTATCACATCTGTGCACTCATAAAATGTGTCTGACTTTTAATTTTTCAAGCCTTCCCCTCCCATACTGGGTTTAATCAGAGTTGTTTTTTGTGCAGACTGAAATACATAGGTTTCAATGGCGAGGGGCGCTGGCCAAATGAGTGTGTATTGCATGTTCTTAAACTTTTCTTCCATGTGACTTCATGCTGGTCTCTAATTGGTTACTCAAAGATTCTCCTCCGGGCGCAGCTCTCTGCGTCCGTGGCCAATCAGCGTGTTTTCTGTCATTCTTCATCCAATCGCATATGTAACCCACATAAAGTTGAACAATGGGTTAAGTTCATTTTATTTTATTTTATTTTGTTTTATCATCCTTCATACTTTGTTTATTCATCTCACATTAGTGAATCTATAAGATAACTGCGTTTTTCACAAGGATTGTGGTTTTACAAAATGACCGCTAGATGGCGCCTTGTGTATACGTTTTGATTTTGGGTACCGTTTTTGCGTACTGATGCACGCAGAAGAAGAGTCTACCCTGAGCTAACCAGACTAGATAAAAAACGAACTTTGTCAGCTGATAAATACTATTTTATTATTTAATTTGTAAAAGTTTTCTAAGACTCCAAGTTTGTTCCTGATTGCCAAAAGGAAGATGTAAGATGGTTTTGTCCGGAGGATTTGTTTTTCTTTTGAGTTAGACTCTACGTGAACTCCGGTGAGTTTATCAATTTACTATGCAAATAAGCTGTAGCATGTTATGTTTCTAGTTACTGAAACGGATGGGTTAATCTTTTATTTTACTTATGTTGAACTTGTTTTATAACCAAAAACCAATCGGAGTCAAGTGGAAACATAATAGACATATTGTTTTTGTAAGATTAAGCTGATTTTGGGTTAATGGAAGTGTGGTTATTTTGAAGAGAGTAACGTTAATTTTACTGCGTCATGACGGGACGCCATGTTTGTTTCCTCCCTCATCACATGAGACAGAGTGAAGTTTATTATTTTGTACTGTATGTGGTTTTGATGCCCATAAGTTGTGCACATATAATGTTTTTTGGTTGTTTCCATATGGTATACAGTAAATTGCAGTCCATGTTGCAACGATTAAAGCTGTAAAAAGGTACTTTGCAAAATCAAAGTATGTAAATTGTGAATAAGATGAAAAGAGATACAAGATTTGTGTAACATGTTTATTTTAATATTGTTGAACACCTAAATGCTGACTGTGATATAGATCCAGTGCTCACAATATGTAATTCATTATTTATTTCTGAAGTTGGTCAGTATTAAAAGTTACACTGTGATTTGAAGAAAGAGATAAAATACTGTACAGTGATTAATATTGATTTTATTCCCTGCAATTAGGGTTGCCACCTTTCAGAAATAGAAATAAGGGACGCCCTGATTTCAGCAGCGCAGGAGCCAAAAAAAAAGCCCCAAAACCTCTAAACTGAATAAAAATGTGTTTATTTTATATGAAAAAACTAAATGCTTTGATTTAAAGTTTAAAGTGCTTTAATAGCATTGAACTTGCATGACTGTACAGACAGACAACCATACTAGCAACTGAAATAGCTACGTATGTCCACATCAGCCCAGATGTATAATATAGCCTACAGGTGTAGAATATGGTGTAAAAGTTAATTTATTTCAATAATTCAACTAGAATATGGTGTAAAAGTTAACTTATTTCAATAATTCAACTAGAATATGGTGTAAAAGTTAATTTATTTCAATAATTCAACTAGAATATGGTGTAAAAGTTAACTTATTTCAATAATTCAACTAGAATATGGTGTAAAAGTTAATTTATTTCAATAATTCAACTAGAATATGGTGTAAAAGTTAACTTATTTCAATAATTCAACTAGAATATGGTGTAAAAGTTAACTTATTTCAATAATTCAACTAGAATATGGTGTAAAAGTTAATTTATTTCAATAATTCAACTAGAATATGGTGTAAAAGTTAATTTATTTCAATAATTCAACTAGAATATGGTGTACAAGTTAACTTATTTCAATAATTCAACTAGAATATGGTGTAAAAGTTAATTTATTTCAATAATTCAACTAGAATATGGTGTAAAAGTTAACTTATTTCAATAATTCAACTAGAATATGGTGTAAAAGTTAACTTATTTCAATAATTCAACTAGAATATGGTGTAAAAGTTAATTTATTTCAATAATTCAACTAGAATATGGTGTAAAAGTTAATTTATTTCAATAATTCAACTAGAATATGGTGTACAAGTTAACTTATTTCAATAATTCAACTAGAATATGGTGTAAAAGTTAATTTATTTCAATAATTCAACTAGAATATGGTGTAAAAGTTAACTTATTTCAATAATTCAACTAGAATATGGTGTAAAAGTTAATTTATTTCAATAATTCAACTAGAATATGGTGTACAAGTTAACTTATTTCAATAATTCAACTAGAATATGGTGTAAAAGTTAACTTATTTCAATAATTCAACTAGAATATGGTGTAAAAGTTAATTTATTTCAATAATTCAACTAGAATATGGTGTAAAAGTTAATTTATTTCAATAATTCAACTAGAATATGGTGTAAAAGTTAACTTATTTCAATAATTCAACTAGAATATGGTGTAAAGGTTCATTTATTTCAATAATTCAACTAGAATATGGTGTAAAAGTTAATGAAAATACGGTACAAATCGTGTCCCGTATTAGTTCAATACGGGACGCGACATTTTTTTCTCAAATAAAGGACAATTCCGTATTTTACGGGACGGGTGGCAACACTACCTGCAATGGCAGGTTGTTTTTTTTTCGTTGGTCTAAATCTTGGTAAGACAGCGTTGATCATCGACCAGGGTTTCTGTCCAAGGCCAGGGCAGGATAGGAGGCATACAGCACCCTTTGCTATCTGCATCGCGGAGGCTTTGCTCCCGAAACAGATAAGCCCTTGAGATCTCTGAACCAGACTGCGCGCAAAACACACACTACCCGGGTAGCACACACATACACTATGGACTGAATACATTTGGACGGATCGGACTTTAACAGACAGTGACATTAAACGGCAGACCGCTGCCACTAAGAGACATTGCGACAGCATATTGCTGCTGTGAATGGACACTTTCTTTGATTATTATTTTTTATTGGGGATTTGGAATAACAGATGTGAATTCAATATTTCTTGTTCCTTTGAAATAAAAGGTTTCTGTGTTGTAACATTATAGCTAACTGTGATCACTCACTCCTTGAAAAGAACCTGAATTAATACAGTAGTCAAGCTTATGGCAAAGTGATATAAGTGTTGGGTTATCTGTGTAACACATACAAACGGAGTCACAACGACAAGACAGGAGACAATAGCAGCAGAAAAACTAAATTCGGTTGTTTCATTACAAAATAATAATTTCACGAGGCGTTCCTCGGAGGAAAAGAAGCTGATTAAGGAGCTTGGACTGGACCAACCGGACCTAAAACTCCAGCAATCGGTGAAATGACAGATTTCAATCAGAAAGTCATTGAAAAATTTGCTGGTCTGAAGGAGAGGAGAGAAAAATGTATGTTCAAGTAGAGTTTATAGTTGTGTTGTAATCAGTACTGGAGTTGAGGGAGGATAAGGGGGGATGGCATCCCCTCCTGAAATAAAAACGGTCCAAATCATCCCCCCTGTAAAACTGCCATCCCTCCTTTCCATCCCTTATGTCATTTCATCAATAAATGTGGTTTTACTGATATTTCAACATTTAGAGTCATCACCAGAAAAATAACACCAGAAAAATAACTTATTTGACAATTTTCACCTGTTTCAAGTAAATTTCCACTTGAAATTTGTAGGAAAATCTGCCAGTGGGACAAGATTTATCTTCTTATTACAAGCAAAAAAAACTTGTTCCACTGGTAGATTTTTCTACTTATTTCAAGTAAAAATCTACTTGAAACAGGTAAATTTGTTGTTTTTTCCAGTGATGAGTCTTGTTTTAAAGGAGCATGAGGCTCCTTTTAAGAAATGAGACTCTCTAGCGCCACCCTTCACCACGACGGCCGTTGGGGGTACTGCAGCCAACAGTGAAGCCGGCACGGGAGAACGGGGAGAACGCACATGCAGCGTCATGTGACGTCACATCCGCAGCCCAGCGCGGGAAATTCGGGACCGAATTGCAGCACATTTTGCAGCACACAGCCTGTTCAAGGCAACGGAGAGATACGCAGGGGTCGGCAAGTAAGTTTGGCCTCGGGCCAAATTTTTTCGGAGCAACTGAATGGCGGGCCAGAACATCACATCAATCAGGCGAAAAATGTTTTTTTTTTCTACTAAACAAAACTTTTTCCCCTTATCTATAGGCTACTAGTATTATTATACTATTATATCTTGTACAAAAAAGTAATTTAAGAAAGTCATTAGTTTAAATAAAGTAACTTGAATTTGCTACAGACTGTTATTAGTGTGTTATTACTGCTTTACTCTGTGGCTGCGTTATGAAACCGCTTATAAGTAACTTGGTGATAATAATATTATTTTCTGCCAAGCTACTAACAAATGCAGTCCTTCTTTAAAATACACAGAACGACATTAAACACATGAAAAACCCATGATATGAACAGTAGCACAGGGGACGGTAAGTGCATACGGAGCAGCAGGTCCCTGTGTCTCCTGAAGCCAGTGAGAGGATATGCAAATGAGGCGGATTTTCCAACGTATTTTTAGACATATAATGGACGTTTTACCATTTAAAAGACCAACAGCAAAACTCAAAGTAAGTTATCAGGTGTATTTTTCACAGTTTAAACCACAACAAATCACTTGACACATACGTCTTACCATTTCAACAGCTTCAGGAGTTCTGCCGGGAGTCTGTGCCTACGTTACTCCCATAGACATATATAAAGGCTAGATGACTCGTCCGCGCTGCTGCGACGTCGTCACACGGCGGCCATCTTGCCACAGGAGACTCGCTCACTCATAACATTGTGTTTAATGGTGCATGTACTGCAAAACAACCTTAACTTGCTCAATTCTCAACAGATTTTCAAACAGTTTGGTTTGTTATGAACGTCAGAGATGTAGTTATGACACTGCATACTTGTGAATAATTATGAACATTGAAAAACGTACTTTTATATGAAAATAACCAGAAACAGATAGCCATGACATGGTTTTCACATTTAATCAATATTTCTATAGTATTCTTAGTAATATTTATAGTTACATTATAACATATATACATATATTATTACCTTATAACATGTTTATATATTATTACATTATGATGTATTTATATCATGATATAAATACATCATAATGTAATCATTTATAAACATGTTATAATGTCATATACATACATGTTATAATGTAATAATAATAATACATATACATATATATATATACATATATATATATATATATATATATATATATATATATATATATATATATATATACACACATGTTATATGGTAATAATATATATGTATGTTATAATGTAAATATAAATATTACTAAGAATACTATAGAAATATTGATTTAATATAAATACCATGTCATAGCTATCTGTTTCTGGTTATTTTCATATAAAAGTACGTTTTTCAATGTTTATAATTATTCACAAGTATGCAGTGTCATAACTACATCTCTGACGTTCATAACAAACCAAACTGTTTGAAAATCTGTTGAGAATTGAACAAGTTAAGGTTGTTTAAGCAGTACATGCACCATTAAACACAATGTTACGAGTGAGCGAGTCTCCTGTGGCAAGATGGCCGCCGTGTGACGACGTCGCTCTGAATTGGCAGCAGCGCGGACGAGTCATCTAGCCTTTATATATGTCTATGGTTACTCCTGAATATTTGTGTGCACCTCTAATTAAGGCCCCCCTATGCTACAGGTGACAGGGAAATATACAGAATTGTGTGCGCCCGGAATCATTCTCTATGAAATTGTCGTTTTTGTGATAGTAAATAATTAAAAAAAAAAAAAAAAAAAAAAAATTTAAATCAGATTTTCAATGTCATCTGGCGGGCCAGATATTATTGGAGACGGGCCAATTTTGGCCCGCGGGCCGCCAGTTGCCGACCACTGCGCTAGAGGAATCATTCTTTTGGGTTTGGAACGCTTCATCTGACATTATTACTAGAAAACTTAAAATGTATACGGATTTTTTTCATAAATCCTGCCACAATCCTGCCTCAAGCTCCTTTAAGTGTAATGAGTTTTTTTTTTTACTAAAATTAGATATTTTAACTAGAAATAAGACAAATATTCTTGTTAAGATTGTGAGTTTTTGCAGTGATCCATTTTACTTATCCTGTGAAAGACAGAGTCATATTGATAAGTTCAGAAAACTGTTTTTTATTGTTGTGCTTTGATGTATTTGATGTAAGCCCAGTGGATATTTAAAGCTTACAGAAGGCTGCATTTAACTGCTGCTATGTCATTCCTGCAGTATTTCTGCAGGTGTTTTGGTCACTGCTATTATTTGTAATATATTATATTATTTGTAATCAGCACAAATTATCTGTCCCATATGATAAAATCCACCCCTGATTTCTCTTTACAACTCCTCTTGTAATCCCCACTCGCCAGAGCGCCCCCCCAAAACTTTTTATCACCAGCCGCCACTGATCATAACTCTGCATGTGCTTTTATCAGTCCGAGTCTCGTCTCCGAGCATCCCGGCTCTGCGTGCATGTGTGCTGCTAAAAGACCCGGCACGGGCCAGAGCTTTGTATTTGCCAGCGGTGGGCACGGCGCCCGGCGTCCACGGTTCAGGCCTGTGGCGCGGGAGTGCATTAGCCTCCAGCCGGGTAAATGTAAAACATGTAAAACATGATTTACCTGCGGAGAAGAAATGCACATGATAACTGAACTTTTTATTTATTTGCTTTCTATTCATCCAATGAAAGGATGTCTAACGTTGTTTCATCGTTAAAAAGCTCAGTGAAACCGAGTAAGTAAAATCAATTCATGCTTGAGAATTGACCCTCTGGACATCTTGAGATTTGTCCATTTAGATAAAAGAAAAAAAAAAGATGTTTGGGAATCACTGCACTTTTCCTGTTAGTGGATTATACAGTAATTGTATTGTGTGTTTTCCAGTCAGTTTTTACCTACAGTAAAAGTTTTCTAGATCCCCCAGTTTTGAAGACCATATAGAATAGAATAGAATAAACTTTATTAATGCTCCAGAGGGGAAATTCATGTGTGCAGCAGCAAACATACACACACTCAACAATTTTTACAAAATATACACATATAGAAAGTATGAAAAGGTATAAAAAAGTATATCCTAAAAAACAACAACCAATAAATATCTAAGTAATTAAAAAAGAGCAATATTAAAAAAATGATGTATTTAGGGCAGGGATCAGCAACCCGCGGCTCTAGAGCCGCATGCGGCTCTTTAGCGCCGCCCTAGTGGCTCCTGGAGCTTTTTCAAAAATGTTCGACCTTTTTTTTCCTTCTTTTCTTCTTATTTTTCTTCTTCTTTTTCTCTTCTTTTTTTTCCTTTTTCTTCTTTTTTCCTTTTTTTCTCTTTTTTTCTTCCTTTTTCCCTTTCCTTTTTAGTCGCTTTTTAGTCCTTTTTTCTCAAAATTTTGACTTTTTTCTCGATATTTCAACTTTTTTCTCAACATTTCGACTTTTTTCTCGACATTTCGACTTTTTTCTTGACATTTCAACTTTTTTCTTGACATTTCGACTTTTTTCTCTACATTTCAACTTTTTTCTCAAAGTGCATAATGAAAAAAAAAATCTTCCCCCAGTTCTAACTAATATAGAAACATGCAGCATGTGTTACCTTCATTTTAAGGCTTATACAAGACTTTTCATTTTTTGCAGCTTTTTTTGGTCCAATATGGCTCTTTCAACATTTTGGGTTGCCGACCCCTGGTTTAAGGGGAGAAAGTTATTGCACTTTCAGAAAAACAGGTTATTGCACTTGAATGACTAGAGTTGGTTGTTGTAGAGTCAGGTATATGTCATATACTGTATGCTGTCATATCTTTCATATATGAACGAAATGACGGCGAAATGGATTCAACCACCACCAAAGTCTCTTTTGCCGTATTGTGTCCTGGAAAGCGCTATATAAATGTGACATATATAAACGTTCCCAGAAGTAATTCCTCTAAGTTTAACTCCGTAATTAAAGTGCTCACTGTTAGAAATTGGACAATTAACGTGGCGCCGTACATCCGGCGGCTAATGCGGCGTCTGATTCCCGTAGCCTGATGGAGCCGCTGGAGCACGGACACCACATTTCAGAAATGCATTAAATGTGTGTTATATCAAATTAAAGCTCCTGCAACAGATGCCACGAGGCATGTATGTATGGTGGACTACCGTCGTCCTCCAACAGGAATATTAATGGGTAATTACATTCACGTGTACCTGTCCCTCGTACACCATCGGCGGCCTCGCCGGCCAGACGAGCGTTTAGGGAAGAGAGGACGACTGCATCGTCCTTTTGTGCTCTGCACGCCATTAATGACCGGCGTGAGTAACCCTGGAGATCCCTAATGAATGACAGCCCCGCCGCCTCGCATGCGTATCAGCATAAATCCTGCAGCTTTCATGTGCTCGCCTCCTGCACGCATAACTCACAACACTCGCTCCTCTTTCCCTTCCTCTTGACTTACGTGATTGTTTTCTGGTTTGCCTGCAGCATAAATTTAATCAAAGCTTACTCCTGTGCCAGCTCTATTTCTTACTGGTGGGGGGGATTTACGCCCACTCGGAGAAATAGCACAATTATCCCAGACAAGGTTGGTTAATACTCCCATTTGAATATCGCTAACAGGTCCACAACACCTTTTATTTCTAATCACACCTGCTGCTAAAGCGTAGATAGGCTCATTTGGCCGTGATGTACTGTAGCGGGGGTTCAGGGGGCCGTCAGGGCCGGGGAGTATCGACCGTTTGAGTTAGCGGCGAGGCTTTGTGCTTTTGCAGCTTCTTAAGTGAAATCGGTTTAAAGATAATTAGCTTCTACGTGGTTATCGTCACGCGGGAGCTCCGATGCAGAGAGATATGTGCGCCGAGACCTCTGACCTTTGACTGTTTGGTGAGGATGGAGCTGATTAAATGCGCCCTCCTGAACTTCCTAGCATGTGCTCGGGGTCAGGGACGGGGCAGCGAGGAGCTCCGGCAGCTCCGGCCTTCACACCAAACTGAATTATAACACCTTTTTCTGTAAACCGTGTCTCCGACGGAGCCACTTCTCTTCAAGTATTTTACAAGAGCGCTGCTGCCGAGCTGCTGCCTTCCTCCTCAGGATTTTGGAGACCTTTCCAGTAGGAATGGGTGATATTTTACCGTACGCGATAAACCGTCAAAAGAATTCCCCACGATAAGAATTTGTATCTCGCGGTAAAAACGACAAATTCCTGTCGATGACGTTTTTGTGTAAAGCTGATTTTTGGAAGGAAGGAAGGAAGGAAGGAAGGAAGGAAGGAAGGAAGGAAGGAAGGAAGGAAGGAAGGAAGGAAGGAAGGAAGGAAGGAAGGAAGGAAGGAAGGAAGGAAGGAAGGAAGGAAGGAAGGAAGGAAGGAAGGAAGGAAGGAAGGAAGGAAGGAAGGAAGGAAGGAAGGAGAGAGCGAGCAGAAGGAAGGAAGGAAGGGAAAAAGGAAGGAAGGAAGGGAGAAAAGAGGAAGGGAAGAAGGAAGGAAGGAAGGGAGAAAAGAGGAAGGGAAGAAGGAAGGAGAGAGCAGGAGGAAAGAAGGAAGGAAGGGAAAAAAAGAAGGAAGGAAGGAAGGGATAAAGGAAGGAAAGAAAGAAGAAGAGAGCGGAAGGAAGGAAGGAAGGGAAAGAGGGAAGGAAGGAAGGAAGGAAGGAAGGAAGGGAAAAGGGAAGGAAGGAAGGAAGGAAATGAGCCTGAAAGAAAGAAAGAAAGAAAGAAAGAAAGAAAGAAAGAAAGAAAGAAAGAAAGAAAGAAAGAAAGAAAGAAAGAAAGAAAGAAAGAAAGAAAGAAAGAAAGAAAGAAAGAAAGAAAGAAAGAAAGAAAGAAAGATAAATAAATTCCCGTTGATACGTTTTTGTGTAACAAACATGGCGGATCTAAGATTGAGATAGATTTATAGTTACAAAGGTGGAGTTGAATTGTTTTTTTTTTAATCGTCATTTTTATCGTTATCGGGATAAATGCCAGAAATTATCGTGATACATTTTTTAATCCATACCGCCCATCCCTACTTTGTAGTAGCATTTAGTGTCAAATAAATGCAAGAAAGAAACATTTTTCTGCCTTAAGCAAATATGATTTCCTTTCTTCGTATCAGGATTGAAGATTAACAAGTAACATGCAGCATTTTTGTCGTTAAAGTGCACAGTAAATCTATAATTTATGATTAAACACCATGTGATTAAAGCAGAAGTTTTGGTTTTTACATTTTTAATGGCTTATCTTTGATATTTTGCAGGTGTGTATTAAATATGAGGTTCATCTGTTGCGTTGCGTGATCTCAGTGGGAAGGAATGCTTTTGTCAGCCACGTTTCTTGCAACACCTTCAAGGAGCTGTCTGTCACAGGGGTGCAGGAGAGAAGTCATAAAAATGAATGTTTTAAAGTCCTCACCGAAGCACGCTCTCTTGACTTCTGCTTGGTTAAGAGAAGATATGCAAGTAAAAGGAAAACTGCTACTTTCAGTCAAACTGCGCTTAAACTCGGCTGCAACATCGGTCTGCGTTTGTGAAACTGGAGTTTTTACAAATACGTTTTGTTTTTACCGTATATATTTATGTTGGCTGTTTAACAATTTATGACAGAGTATTAGGGCCAAACTAAAAAAAAAGATGGAAATTACGAAAATAAAGTCATAATAATATGAGAATAAAGTCATAATGTTGTAATAATAAAGTCGTAATATTACGAGAATAAAGTCATAATATATAAAATATAATATATAAATATAACTTCACAAGATGCTCAATATTCCTCATTTTAACACAGGGAGAAGAGGCTCTTCCTGTTAGAGTTCTCATAAACTACCACTTTATTCTTGTAAAATTACGACTTTATTCTCATAAATTACCACTTTATTCTTGTAATAGGCTATTACGACTTTATTCTCGTAATGTAACGACTTTATTCTCGTAATATTACGACTTTATTCTCTTAATATTACGACTTTATTCTATTACGACTTTATTCTCGCAACATTATGACTTTATTCACATAATTTTACGACTTTATTCTCGTAATATTACGACTTTATTCTCGTAATTTCAATTTTTTTTTGTCTTAGTTTGGCCCTAATACACCTCGTCGTAACAATTTACTCAGCTGGTAATTATGGTAAATATCTAAACAGCGGAGAGCATGAACACAGCTTTATCTGCTGATAACAGGGTGCACTGCATGGTGGGAGATTCCTCTCTAAATAAGGAATATTGTACGGTGGTTTCTGGATCCAGGACATGATGCAAAACGTATGTTGTGGAAATGAGCATGTTGTTCACAGCCGGTTCAGACTGACGGCTGGCGCTGAAGTAAAACGTCTGGATCACACACATTTGGATCTCATCAATAAACAATGTGAATAAGCAGGTTAAAAGAACAAGCGTTAGGGCTGGGGATCACCAGGTACCTAATACGATACTATCACGGTATGTTGCCAACCATAATGATAATATCACGATACAGCGATTATCGATATGTTGCAAGACATTTCATCCATGACACATTACGATATCTGTGTCACTGAAGAAATTCTGAATGTATTGCCTGCACTGAAAAATATTTTCTGTCTGTGCAAATTAACAGAAAATTATAAAAAAACAAAATGAAGGCAGAAAATACACATTTCAGTGCTCGTATTATCAACTTCTTCAATGTAAACAAGGACATATATCAGTGCTGCTTAAGCAGAATACAATTGTTTTATGAAAACTGACAAATTTCAATGTATTGGAAACATAAACATTTCATTCAGCGCATTATAATATAATATTGTAACTATACAAGCTAAAGTTCAACATATTTGCCTACTTTTTTCATATAGTTTACATAATATGAAATTAACACTAACACTATTATTAAAGCCCATGTATACAATAAAGTCGTTCGATTTACAACCTGTCTGAAACACGATTTATTATTAAATTAAAAAATTAATTGAAAAATTAAAAAATTAATCAAAAAAATTAAAAAATTAAAAATTAAAATTAAAAAAAGATTAAAAAAAGAAAATTGTTATTTAAATTTTGAATATCAATATCGAATCGGCTGGCAAAGTATCGCGATATATTTCCATATCGATATTTTTGCTCGCTCCTACAAGCATGCAAGTAAAAAAATACAAATGTATCGAGAGAAAATGTTGCAGACCCTTGAATATTTTGACTGTTTGACCCTCCTGTCTGCAAATATACAAGAATCCCAATTTAGAATGACAAGAAAATGAATTAGGAGTTGCTTTGAATGTTGTGGCTGCAGGAATTGTGGGAGTCCCTCCATAAACGCTACAGAACATAAAGGGAGGCCTTTCCATTATCACTGACTGCAAACCCTGCTCCTTTTAATTCCACTCAAACTTTGTTTTTAATGAGTAGCAACTTTGATTGTGCTCTTCTGCATTGTCATAAAACATATTTATATATATAGGCCTATCTATAAAAAAAAGAAGATGGAAATTGAAAATCAGTGGTTCATAAATCAGATAGCACCTTTAATATCTTAGTGAGTCATTGAGGGTAATTAAGTGTTGAAGTTTACAAAGCTATAAAAGGGGGGAGGATTAGGACCTGGTTAAATAAGGACACGACTACTTTTAAATCACTAAGCGAGAACTTGAAAGAGACCTGCGTTTACAGGTTAGATATGAGCTTCTGGCTGATGTTGTTCATGGAGATGTTTCACGTTTTCTTCAGTTGCAACCAGTACTGGAGTTGAGGGGGGATGACGGGGGATAAGGGGGGATGGCATCCCCCCTGAAATAAAAAAAGTCCAAATCATCCCCCTGTAAAACTGCCATCCCTCCTTTCCATCCCTTATGTCATTTCATCAATGAATGTGGTTTTACTGCTATTTCAACATTTAGAGTCATCACCAGAAAAATAACACCAGAAAAATAACTTATTTGACAATTTACACCTGTTTCAAGTACATTTCCACTTGAAATAAGTACGAAAATCTGCCAGTGGAACAAGATTTATCTTCTCATTACAAGCAAAAAAATATTGTTCCACTGGTAGATTTTTCTACTTATTTCAAGTGAAAATCTACTTGAAACAGGTGAAAATTGTTGTTTTTTCCAGTGATGAGTCTTGTTTTAAGTGTAATGAGATTTTTTTTACTAAAATGAGACATTTTAACTAGAAATAGGACAAATATTCCTGTTAAGATTTTGAGTTTTTGCAGTGATCCATTTTACTTATCCTGTGAAGGACAGAGTCATATTGATAAGTTCAGAAAAGTGTTTTTTATTGTTGTGTTTTGATGTATTTGATGTAAGCCCAGTGGATATTTAAAGCTTACAGAAGGCCCTGATCCACCGGCCCCGGATGAGGAACACGGCAGCGTTTTAACCGCTGTACATCGTTTTAACCGCTGTACATCGTTTTAACCGCTGTACATCGTTTTAACCGCTGTACATGGTTTACCAGGTCAGAACGTGAGGTGTCCCGGTGACACGAATGAAGCTGAGAGTTGATTGTGAAACCACCTGAGGAGAAGAGTCAAGGCTGCGCTGAAGGTCTCGGAAAAGGTCGAACCTGCATCTTTCTCCTATTTTCTTGCCCATTTTTCTCTCTCGAACCATTTGTCCTCTCTTGTCCAGAAGGTTTACATTAAAAAGAAGGTGCCCCCTTATCTTTGAGATGCAGCTGTACTGCTGAGTCTGGACCTGAAGAGTTGGCTCTCCTCCTTAGTTTCCTCCGTGTAAAGGTTTGTGCACTTGTTGTTGCCCTGGAACGTGTATAGAAAGCTAATCATTTGTCCTTGGAGTGGATTGGATTTTCTAAACTAGAAATGCACCAGGATGCTTTTGCAGGAAGTTTTTTAGATTCGTTTTTGCAGCAACAAAACGTTTCTCAGCTTGATGATAACGAGCAGTTTGTGCTCCACGGCGTATTATAACCAGTACTCGAGTTGTAAAAAATAAATCAGGGGGGATGGTGGATTTTATCATATGGGGACAGATAATTTGTGCTGATTACAAATAATATAATATATTACAAATAATAGCACTGACCAAAACACCTGCAGAAATACTGCAGGAATGACATAGCAGCAGTTAAATGCAGCCTTCTGTAAGCTTTAAATATCCACTGGGCTTACATCAAATACATCAAAACACTACAATAAAAAACACTTTTCTGAACTTATCAATATGACTCTGTCCTTCACAGGATAAGTAAAATGGATCACTGCAAAAATTCAAAATCTTAACAAGAATATTTGTCTTATTTCTAGTTAAAATGTCTCATTTTAGTAAAAAAAATCTCATTTCACTTAAAATAAGACTCATCACTGGAAAAAAACAACAATTTTCACCTGTTTCAAGTAGATTTTCACTTGAAATAAGTAGAAAAATCTGCCAGTGGAACAAGATTTATTTTGCTTCTTGTCCCACTGGAAGATTTTCCTACTTATTTCAAGTGAAAATTTACTTGAAACAGGTGAAAATTGTCAAATAAGTTATTTTTCTGGTGTTATTTTTCTGGTGATGACTCTAAATGTTGAAATAGCAGTAAAACCACATTCATTGATGAAATGACATAAGGGATGGAAAGGGGGGATGGCAGTTTTACAGGGGGGATGATTTGGACCGTTTTTATTTCAGGGGGGGATGCCATCTCCCCTCATCCCCCCTCATTCCCCCTCAACTCCAGTACTGATTATAACTCTAAAAATTACATATAAACATACAGGTACATGTATTTAAAAAAAAGCAGTAATGTCTGGTTTCTAATTCATAATTTAGCACCATAATTGCAAATTGTACCCTCACCTATCCCCGTATTATGGTCTGGAGCTGGATCAGCCCGCCCTGCCTGCAGAGCGCGCTGATTTACGGCACGTCGCACTGACAGCTGGCTAAACCCTATTAAAGTGGTCGCCGCATTCCTGGGGTCCATCATTAAAGATGACCTGGCGGCCCTCGACACGCACAAATCACACCTGCTGCAGCTCCTATAACAGGACGGATTTAACCTCTCTCTTCCTCTTTCTGTTATGAGCAGTGTTTTTTTGGTTTTCTTTCTAAGGCCCACTTTAATGTGGAATTAAACAAACCTTGGACCCGGATTATTTTGATAATTCTTGATATATTGGTGAGAAAAACTTGTACAAACGTACTTTAGTCACAAAGATCAGACAAATGCAGTAAAAAGTACGATTATAACTGAGTTTTGACTCAGTTTCCTGCTTAGTTGACTGTTGTCTGTAGTTGTCAGATAACCAGAGCTGGGTAGAGTAGCCAAAAATTGTACTCAAGTAAAAGTACTGTTACTTCAGAATAATATGACTCAAGTAGAAGTAAAAAGCAGTCATCCAAATAATTACTTGAGTAAAAGTAAAAAAGTACTTGGTGGAAAAAACTACTCAAGTACTGAGTAACTGTTGAGTAACGTCTGATTTATTTTTTTAACACAACCATTCAAACAGACAAAAGTACAAAATAATCATCTTCAGGGAAATTAAATCAATAAAATAATACAATTAATAAAAAATAGCTTAAATTAAAAAAATCTTAAAGTAAATTCAAGTACTTTAATAAATAATAAAATAAATAAAATAATAACAGAATAAAAAAATAAATTAAGCACAAGTAGCACAGAATTTCCAGCCTTTGTACTTTTCTTTTTTAACCAGGCAGAACTAGAACAAACATGAACTCATAGAAACTCTGTGTGTGTTTGAGTCTGTGTAAATGTGACAAAACGTGCAAAAAAACTAAATTTTTTCCCAAAGAATCACCCAGTGATGTCATGAGATTGACGCGTACGTGGATAAAAGGGATAAAAGAAAAGTAACAGCTCAACGTAGCCTAATGTAGCGGAGTAAGAGGAACAGTTTCTTCTTCACAAATCTACTCAAGTAAAAGTAAAAAGTATAGTGATTCAAAACTACTCCTAAAAGTACAACATTTCCCAAAACTTACTCAAGTAAATGTAACGGAGTAAATGTAACTCGTTACTACCCACCTCTGCAGATGAGGGTGTGATTGTTGGTGATCCCTGATATTTGTTCAAGTGCTTAACTTAACACCACTTTACTCCCCCCTGCAGTCTGTTAACAGGTCAAAGCCTGACTGTCTCAGTCCATGCTCTCTGCAGAACTAACGATGCATTTCTAACAGAGGTGTCAAAAGTATTCACATTCATTACTCAGGTAGAAGTATAGATACTAGAGTTTAAAAATACTCCTGTAGAAGTTGAAGTATCAACTCAAGTTTTTTACTCAAGTAAACGTATAAAAGTACTGGTTTCAAAATTACTTACAGTATAAAAGTAAAAGTAATGTAAGGGGGAAAAAAGCCATTAAGGACAAAAGTTATTGAAAATGAATGCATGTTAGTATAATGCAAATATATTAAAGAACCATATATGTGTACTATTGAGCATTAACATGTGTTTCAGAGAGCAGCAGATATGATGACTAGTTGCCTATAAGTATTGTAATGGTGCAAAAAGTCAAACTTCAGAGGCATGTTATCATTTATCCTAACCTTTATTGGAATGTACATCCAAGTTTAGTTGCAGGAATCTGAGGGAACGGATGTAAGAACAAAACTGGACAAGAACATCTGAAACAACCACAACCAAATTCACTCTATCCGGATGGAGCAATTTAACTGGATAGTTTTTTATTAAAGGCCAAAATGAGGCTGTTTTTAAAATGTAAGGAGTAAAAAGTACAGATAATTGTGTGAAAATGTAAGGAGTGAAAGTAAAAAGTCGTCTGAAAAATAACTACTCAGAGCTCGTCGGCCGCCCCTCGTCCCCCCGTCTCTGCGTCTCTGATCCAACAGGTCGCTGCAGCTTCATCCCCACCCCTCTTCCAAACTTTTCCAGGAGCCCAGGAAGTCATTCATCCACTCTCACACACCCACCTCCTCTCAGATACACCTCCAACTCCTTCTACAGATGCTCCTTAGATGATTATCTCTGATTATAACGTCTACAAGGATACAACATCAGCTCCAGACTCTTGGCTTGGATTAAAACTCGGGATTTAGGTGCTGTTTTTTTCTCTTGACCCCTTGAGAGATCACCTGGATCGTGAAGATAATGGTGTCAGTGGTAAGTGAAAATGCATGAGCCCATTAAACGGTCGTATTCAGAAGCCATTAGTTTTAACTGCGCTTTAATATAGTATTTTACAGACTAGTTGTGAATTCCTAACTGTCAAGAAAACCCTCGCACCCTGAGCCTTCTGGACTGAGGCCAAGGCTTTTAATAGTGAGCCATTACCGCTGAAATTTCTTTTTAAGTAGAGTAGCCTGTCTTATTTCAGCCCACTGCCTTAACCGCTCAGCGGTAAAATATCACACTGGCTACAAATACACATATTATTATTTTAACAACACACATAAACTTCCCAGGAACAGCTGGTACTGTATCTCCTGCGCTCGTGTGTGTGTTTTTTTGCGTCTCTGCTGATTTTACTCATTGAAATTCAACAGGAGCTTAAAGAGGAGACACATTATACATTCATGTCAACGCATGTCAAGAAGTGTATCATGAATAATAAGAGCACATCAGCTTGTTTTTGCCAGAGAGCGAGTGTCAGGAGATGAAACTGTGTCGGCTGAATTGTTGATGTTTCCCCCCCCCCTCCGTGTGCAGATTTCCCCGCGTTGGTTCAAATGCAAATGCAAAGCGATGTTAAGACAAGAGCCGGCAACTTGTTAGCTTTGTATGAAAGCGTGCGTCTGTGTTAGTCGGTGTGTGAATCCGCCGTAGATCTGACGTGCTGCGGCAAACACATCTGCTATCGTAGTTCAGAGCTGTGTGTGCGAGCGTGTCCGTGTACGCGCGTGACTCTTCACTGTCACCAGTTTCCCACCTACAGGGATAATCCATCCTGTGAAGTGGTGAGGTGGAAAATGCCATTATGTAGAAATAGCTGACGTGCCGTTCGACTTGCAGGCACGTGAAGTGTGAGTGAGGGTGCGTGGGGAATGAAGATAGGGAACAAAGAGAGGATATAAGGGCCTGGGATGAGGGTAAACTTCATTTTGTAGCTTTATTTAATCCTTCAGGAGTGGCGATAAACTAAAGGTCTCAGATAAACTAGGTGCGCTTTTTTCTTTCTTTCTTTGGTTTAAGTACGGAAGAGTATTAGTGCCAGGCAGGAGAAAAATAAAAATAATATTTTAGAGGAGGAAGATTTTTTTTTCATATGCACTTCGAGAAAAAAGTCGAAATGTCGAGAAAAAAGTCGAAAAGTCGAGATAAATGTTGAAGTAGAATTTCGAGAAAAAATTCGAAATGTCGAGGAAAAAAGTCGAAATGTTGAGAAAAAAGTCGAAATGTTGAGAAAAAAGTCGAAATGTTGAGAGAAAAGTCGAAATGTCGAGAAAAAAGTCGAGATTAATGTTGAAGTACAATTTCGAGAAAAAAGTCAAAATGTCGAGAAAAAAGTCGAAATGTTGAGAAAAAAGTCAAAATTTCGAGAAAAAAGTCGAAATGTTGAGAAAAAAGTCAAAATGTTGACAAAAAAGTCAAAATTTCGTGAATAAACTCGAAATGTTGAGAAAAAAGCCGAAATGTTGAGAAAAAAGTCGAAATGTCGAAAAAAAAGTCAAATGTTGAGAAAAAAGTCGAAATGTTGAGAAAAAAGTCGAGATGAATGTTGAAGTACAATTTCGAGAAAAAAGTCAAAATGTCGAGAAAAAAGTCGAAATGTTGAGAAAAAAGTCGAAATGTTTAGAAAAAAGTCAAAATGCAGAAAAAAAAGTTGAAATGTTGAGAAAAAAGTTGAAATGTTGAGAAAAAAGTCGAGATTAATGTTGAAGTACAATTTCGAGCCGTTCGACTTGCAGGCACGTGAAGTGTAAGTGAGGGCGCGTGGGGAATGAAGATAGGGAACAAAGAGAGGATATAAGGGCTTGGGATGAGGGTAAACTTCATTTTGTAGCTTTATTTAATCCTTCAGGAGCGGTGATAAACTAAAGGTCTCAGATTCACTAGGTGTGCTTTTTTTCTCCGGCGTGATTGCGCGGTGGTTTAAGTGAAGGATGTAGTGCAGATGTTTCTGGAGTGTGATCATTGCAGGGATGTGTCTGAGTGCCTGACATTATGAATGTCAACAATGCAGCAATGTCTTGAGGCAGTAAAGATGTCTGACATCCGTCTCTTGTTCGTCCACCGTTAGTTAGAGTTAGAGAAAGTGGAGTCTGGACTGCAGGCAGTTCAACACCCAGAATATTCTCCTACCAAGCCAAGCGTTTTCTTATCTTGTCTTTTACATGTCAAATAAAAATCAAATCAAGCTTGTGTGATGGATGCGCTAAGCCAGTGGTGCTCAACCTTTTTTGGGTCCTGGACCCCCTGCAAATTTGTGCAAAGTTTACTTCTTTTTCTACTTCTTTCCTTCTTCTTTCTTGTGTTTTGTGCTTATTGTGTTCTTCTTTGTTTTTATTTTTTTGCATTATTACAATTTCAAGCGCTATTTTGAACTTTGCAGGTTAATTAATTCCCTCAACAGCTTCCTGCAAATATTTCACAATAAAAGCATTTTAAAGAAATGAAGGGTTTATGGCAGGGGTCGGCAACCCGCGGCTCAAGAGCCGCATGCGGCTCTTTAGCAGAAATGTTTGACCTTTTTTTCTTCTTTTTTTTTCTTTTTTTCTTTCTTTTAATCTTTTTTTCTTCTTTTTTTCCTTTTTTTCTTCTTTTTTCCTTTTTTCTCTTTTTTTCTTCCTTTCTCCTTTCCTTTTTAATCTCGACATTTTGACTTTTTTCTCGACATTTTGACTTTTTCCTCGACATTTCGACTTTTTTCTCGACATTTCGACTTTTTTTTTTCGAAATTTCTACTTTTTCCTCAACATTTCTACTTTTTTCTCAACATTTCTACTTTTTTCTCAACATTTCTACTTTTTTCCTGACATTTCGACTTTTTTATCAAGATTGTACTTCAACATTAATCTCGACATTTCGACTTTTTTCTCGACATTTCAAATTTTTTCTCGGAGTGCATAATGAAAAAAAAAATCTTCCCCCAGTTATAACTAATATAGAAACATGCAGCATATGTTGCCTTCATTCTAAGGCTTATACAAGACTTAATTTGTTGCGTCTCCAGACATTTCTTTGTGTTTTTGGTCCAATATGGCTCTTTCAACATTTTGGTTTGCAGACCCCTGGTTTATGCCCACTGAAACTAGGGGGCTCATAATTTGAAAAGGATGCAGATCGTGTTGTTTATATCAACAGTGTCATGCAGTAACTTCAACAATTCAAACGGGTGCAAGATTTCTTATTAAAATACAACGAATTACACTTGTAAAGAGTAAAAAAAGGTAATTGTCACGGTTTGGTTATTTAGTTACTGTTTTATTCTGAAAACCGTGTCTTTGTGATTCAGTTTTGTCTCGACTTCCCTGTTTCCCATCTGTCCTGATTGTTTGCACCTGTGTCTCGTTAACCTTTCTGTGTATAACTGGTCTTGTCTTTCCCTTGTTCCCTGCTGGTCCGTTCTGTTTTGATCCTCCATGTATCCTGTCAGGTTTCTTGTGTTTTTGTTAGACCCTGCTCTGCAGTGCTTTTGGTTAGTTTTTGCTTAATAAATCAGCTTTTTTTGGAACTTCTACCTCCTGCTCTCCTGCATTTGGGTCCTCATCTACCCTCTCGTGACAGTCATGTGACCCTCTGTAGTTTATGTAGATAAAGGTCTATGTCACATTTGAGTAAAATAATAATAATCTATTTCTACATATGTCAGGATCTTTTTTTTAAAATATATATATATTTGATTATCACAGACCCCTTGCAATTACACCACGGACCATTAAGGGTCCACAGACCCCAGGTTGAGAATCACTAAAGAGCCTGACATTGTCTTGCTGAAAACTGCAATGCGTTTCCCTGAAAAAAACAACAACAAAAAATGCCTGAATCTAACCGTATGTTGCTCCAAAACCTGAATAAAGTTTTCAGCATTGCTGTTTCCAGTCCAGATGTGCAGGTAACACATTCCAGGGGCGCTAACACGCCAACAGACATGCACAACGAGCTGGATCGCCACTCCTTCTTTTTATGATGGGAGTGTAAATCTTCATTTGTAGGACAGGTGGAGTTCTTACAAAAGGATTTCCAGAAGTTTTCCTAGCACATGTCGTAGCAGATGTCCTGTATAGACTCCTGCTCGTCTCCTGCACACAGAGACTTCGTCGAATTCCTGGGGCCATGTCACAGTATTATGTGCTGTAGATGGTGAGATATTTAAAGTCTTGCAACTTTATTTTTAAATGGGCAACAGTCTCCTCACAACAAATGTGTTCCTTGTTCAAGTCCTGGCAGAGTTGCAGCCCCACTAGCACTGCACCTGCATGTTGGGAAATATCTCCATCTGTAAACACACAACACACAGCCATCCATGTTCAACTTTATTACAGATTTCTCTGATAACATTGTTCCTTTTGGGCTTGTAGGTAGTTGAGTTGTTAATAAATACAGACTTATTTTCTGGGGATGGTCACAAAATATTGGAGTGAAATAATTTATCGATCAGTGTACTAATGTCCGGGTCTCTAAATGTTTACATTTTCGTCTATCCACAACATATACAGTTCTTTTTCTGTTTTTAAGTGTTCAATTTTTCCAGATTAGTGTGGATTCAGGTTTATATATACTGTATATTAATGTGGACGTAGCCTAAGGTGCTCTTTTTATACCCAATCATGTCAGTGACATGTTGCCAGTCAGCCTAATTAGTTGGAAATATGACTCCAGGGGCTTTTTTTTTAGCATTACTTACTTTCCCAGCCTGTTGTTGCCCATTTCCCAAGTTTTTTTGACACATCAAATTCCAATGGGGCGAATGCTTTTGTTAAAAAAAGATAAAATGTTAAAACTCCTTTGCAAAGACGGTCTCATTCTTGCTAAAATTCGGAATATTTGCATAGTCAAAGTGAGCATGATGCACAGGACGACACATGCACTAGTCTTATTTAACATTATATACCTTGTTGCCAACTTGTCCGAACACCCAAGCACCTAAAACTGCAGCGTGGATGTAGTGCTCTGGCTGTCACTCATCACACCTCACACTTTGTCTTCGCAGCACTTGAGAAATAAGACGATACATGCATAGGCAGATCATATATCCGCAGTGGTATGTGAAGGCTGACTGTTAAGTTAGAGTTCAAGCCCTGTCAGTTCACACTTCCATCTGCAGAGGTTGTAAAGTATTCAGCCTTCAGCATTCACGGCTTCGTCAGACCAGATGGCCGAGCAGAAAATCCCACAGAGGAATTTTCTGGAATTCAGTTGGTTTTGACATTAATCCTATTTATTTTTATGTTGCTATCATATAAATGTACACCTGAAACATGCACGTGTGAACCAAATCGAAAGGGTTGAATTAACTCTAGAGATGAGTTCCATATCTTTGAAGCCAAATGATTATTTTTTAATGTTTTGGTTTGGCTGAGTGAAGACAGATTCTTCTTTGATGTTTTGGATTTGCACATGTCCACTGAGGGCTCAAACGTAAGCCCAGGTATGTGAGGATTAGCATCCTAATGTAAAACAGAACAGCAGGCATAATTTCTACCCATCACTGTTGGCTTTTCTGTGGCGCTCTTTGATGGTCAGGCCATTCAGTTCCGGCTCAGAATAATGAATTAACTGCTTGTTTGTGTGTCGTGTCCATACTGTTGTGCTAGTTTAGGATTTAATCCACGTAGAAACTGATTTCTGTGACTTAGTTGTATGTTTCTCGTGTAATTGTTTAGACAAATGCACCATGCTTCGGCTGAATTTAGCAGCTTAAAGAAAAGCTAAGACACTGCAATAAGTGACTTTCACAGAGTGAAATGTAACTTTGTAGAGTACAGGACAACTTCTTTGTAGGATTAAAGTGTATTCACTTACTACATTTCAATTCAATTCAGCACGCAGCTCCCGAAGCTCCGGCCTGCAAACATGCACAAAAGAGAAAAAAGGGGGGCCAGCACAAGAAACTACAGGTACGATGGACAAAAATGATGGCTATGAGATACTTATAATAAATAAAAATGGAAATGGAGAAGAGAGGAAGGGAAGAGGAAAGGAGAAGAAGGGTAAGAGGCACCGCCCAGTGGATCATGTCGGTGCCCCCCTGCAGCATAAGCCTATAGCAGCATATCTACCACGAAGCTATATTTGAGACTAACTATTATAGTCTTGTTTTATAGCTGACTACTGACTCTAACACACTAGAGTTTACACTACCTAGAGATTTACCAACACCAGTTAGAGGTTTACTAAACACTAACTATAGGCTTTACTAAACAGAAAGGTTTTGAGTTTAGTTTTAAAGGTGGAGGTGGTGTCAGCCTCCTTAACCCAGATTGGAAGTTGGTTCCATAGTAATGGTGCCTGATAGCAGAACGCCCGCCCTCCAAATCTACATTTAGATACTCTAGGAACTACGAGTAAACCTGCACTCCGAGAGCGGAGAACTCTGCCAGGAACATGAGGCACTATCAGGTCTTGCAAATAATGTGGAGCTAAGCCGTTTTGGGCTTTATACGCAAGTAACATTTCCTTAACTGGACCACACCCCCTTACTCGCACTGAGTGGCAAAAATGGCTGCAACTAGTGGAGAAGACGGGATAACAGCCGATTATGGGCTTAAATTAGAAGCAGTTGGACTTGACAGTGACCCGTACAGTTACCCCAAGAACCAGTGGTCCATGGACATTAATATTTGGCCACGAATCCAGTTTCCTGATATTTATATGTACTTAATTTCTACGCCGGGGAAATACATGAAGCAAAGCTTGAAGGCATACAAAAGACTTGACACTTGGTCCTACTTCAAGGCAGGATTTGTTGCAAAAATTAAAGTGATGAGGACACCGAACTTTATGATTTGACCGTTTAACGTTAGCTACCCAAAAATCCAACATTACCTGATACAAAATGGGAACCGCAAATCCACGTTTCGTTTCCTGGAATCCAGTTGTGTTTCTGTGAATTGCAGCGATCCATTTGTCTCTCTTAAGCTTATTTTTCGGCAGTTTGTAAAACGATAACTCCGATTTCTTGCTAAATCTATGAGTACAGTCGATCGCACAACTGCTCTTTCCCATTTTAGATGTTTTCAAGTTGCTCAAACTGAAAGTTTACGCTGCCACTCAGTCTTTCTGACACTCAGTCTTTCTGACACTCAGTCTTTCTGACACTCAGTCTTTCTGACACTCAGGGCCCGATTTACTAAAGGTTTGCGTGTGTTAAAACCTGTGCAAACTTGACAGCACCCGCAAACCAAAGTGCCAGCTGATCTACTAACAGCGTGCAAAGACGACTGCGTCTCTGAAATGCGCTAAATTGCACACGCAATTCAGTTAGTACTTTTGCCCTGATGAATAATCAATATGGGGCGTACCTGGCAGAAATCCTAAATACTGGGAGGGGAAGATGCAAATTGCTCCATTTACCACGCGCAATGAGATTTACCAAGCCTGAAAGTAGTTGCGCGTATTGTGATTGCATCTGTATTTAATACGTTCGAAAGGAAGGTGCTAATCTGCTGCTGCTGTTATTGTGGCAAGGAGGCGACATCCAAAATCAAAGAATACGCAGAGAGAGAGTCTTTATTCTGCTGCATGCTATTTTAAAAATGGTTGCACAAGTTTTATTAAAGGCCACTTTTTCTTTAGTTCTCCGCCTTATATCTTGCCACCTTCTTTTATTGTGCCCCCCTCCACTCGTCCACAAGCAGGCCAAGCCTTTGTGCAAAACTTTGTATTTTATTGATTACTTATCTTACTGAACGTGAAATCATCCTTCGTAAATTACATTTAATTAAAACCCGTGCTTATTAATCACAAAACACAGGTTAAACATCATGACCAAATCCGCTCCGACCCGCTGTGTCAGGATCAGCGCAGAGACTGCAGCTTCGCCTGAATTATGGTTCTGCGTTAAATCGACGGTCATATGATGGTCCCGTCTGTCACACATTTACTGTCAGTGTTTGCTATATAATATATAATATTTGCAATATACTGTGGACATCTGAATACAAACTTAACTCATAAATAGATGAATCAAAGCGCTCTCCAGCTCTGTGTCTGATGTCTTTTTCTCCTCAGATCATGCCGAGCACCGCCGGGTCACGCAAACCCGACCAATTCAATATTAAAATCAAATTCAGTCCTGTGGCCCGTTTTTCTAATTCGTATTTTTGATCTGTGCCTAAAATTGAAATGAAAAATCAGACGTTTTTCCCTTTTTTGTGTTAACTGCATTTATTCTATCGCAGGTTTTCTCCGATATTGCGTTTCTTTTGGTAATGTTTAAATTTATTTGCTGTAGTTCATGAATGTGTTTATTTGCCTCTTCCACTAATATCTCTAACTCCAACTCGTCAAATTTCATTTTGCGCTTGTGACTTGTGACTTGTGACTGTGCTTTCCATCCAGACTCTCCATGGCGCAGATTTTGCGCTCGCAAACCTTAAGACACGCAACACCTCATTTAAATACTGCTGTTTGCACCTGTTATCAATTGCGCACGCAATCTTAGTTGATCACCTGCAAACCACACGCAAACAGCACGCGCAAACTTTTTCAGTGCACACGCAATTTAGTACTCTTTATTTAGGATCTTAGTAAATCGGGCCCTCAGTCTTTCTGCCACTCAGTCTTTCTGACACTCAGTCTTTCTGCCACAGCGGGTGTAGATAATGGATGGATGATTATATGAGATGCAGGGAATTGTGGTTTCAATACTATAATGCTTTCACGAGCTGAAGGCAGTGCCTTTCCTTTACTTTGTGGTCACCAATCAGCAACAAGTACCTCCTGTCGGTAAAACAAAGTTTCATCCTGGTTGTTGGGATACAGGTGCCTCCGTTTCCTGCTGCATAGCTTCAGCAGGAGCTACAGCAGGTGAAGCCTCTGCCAGGTTGATAAGCACCACAACGAGGTTCCATCACCACCGAATACCAAAAATCATGTGTAAAAGTTTGTAATATTTCTACTTTGGCGTGTGTGCCTCTCCGACCCCTCTGGGGTTTTTTCTTCCTCTTTTTTTTCCTCCTTTTTGCTGTCTCTGTAGCTTACTTGTCACTTGGCGAGTCATTCTGACAGTGGCTGCGAACAACGCTGTCAGACTTCATCTCTCATCATCCCCAGGAAGGACTGATGTTGTTCTCCGTGCAGTTTGCAGCCGTCCTTGCAGACCAGTTATGCCAAAGCTAATTGACACGGCTCTCATTTCTCCCCTTGTTACGCTGTGTTTCCCGCGGCGCCGCACTGTATCATTTCTGCCTCCTTATAGGGCGGGATAAAGGCGCTACAGGGGCGCTGCGCTCAACAAGTAGAAAGGTCAGGCTTTTTATCGCCTTTCAGCGATAAACTACAGGCAGAAGCTGCACTTCAAAACTCCTCCAGGAAATATTCCAGTAACATTAAGTGTTTCCCTTTTTTTAGACTTCCAAAAATGCTTTAAATCACTGCAAAACGATTAATAAACTTTTGATGCATTTTTTGTTTTCTTTTTCTGTAAAACTGCCTGATAATAATGACGTGGAACCTTTTTATTTTTAATTAGAGCCAGTAGTGTGATTCTTACCATTAGATCTTTGTTATTCACCAGGAAACTTTCAATTTGAATAAAGAAGTTTGACTGGAGGTAACCTAAACATATTTTGTGAAGATATTGAAGATATTGCTCAATAAGTAGAGAAGTCAAGCAGAAACTGCACTGTTACCTTTGCAAAACTCCTCCTGGAAATGTTCCAGTAACATTCAGTGTTCCCCTTTTTTAGACTTCCAAAAAGGCTTTAAATCACTATATATAATGATTATATATAATACGTTTAATAAACATTTAATGCTTTTTTTTCCTGTAAAACTGCCTGATAATAATGATGTAGAACCTTTTTATTTCTAATTATTAATTCATTAATTATTCTAATTATAAATATTACATGACACTTTTTTATTTTCTATCCATATAATTCTATTTCATGACACTTTTTATTTGTATTCTTATTTTTATTTTTATTTGTATATTTATTCTTATTTATTATTTTTATTTCTAATTTTTATCTCTATTTTTATTTTTTTTTAATCTTTTTATCTTTACATGGGTGTTTGATTTTTTTGGAGTGTTTTATTTGTATATGACAGTGCTGTGTGTGTGAGATGGAGATGTCAATTTCCCCGAGGAACCTCCCAAAGAGATTAATAAAGTTGTCTGAATCTGAATCTAAATATGAATTAAAGCCAGTATTGTGATTGTTACCATTAGATCTTTGTTATTCACCTGGAAACTTTCAGTTTGCATAATGAAGTTTGACTGATATCCTATAGGTAACCTGAAGATATTTTGTGAAAATATTGTTTTATATTTACAATCAGTCAAAAGTCACACGGATTATCGTGGCCATAGCTTGAGTTTGTTAATATATATATATATATATCAACTTGCAAAAGTGTGACATCTGCACAGGAGTTACAATTCCTTTACTAATTAAAAATGCCTGAGTGCATTTTATCTTTTAGGGCCTTTAATTACTTTTCCCCTCTCTGCTCATCTCGTATGCTCTCAGATAGGAGTGAAGAGGTGTTGGAATTGATGATTGCCGAGTGGAATTCAGACGCTGCATTCGCGAACAGGGGGAACGGGGAAGAAGAGCAGGTGACTGAAGGAGGAAGACGAGGAGAGGGGGAGTATGGGCTGCGTTTCTTTGTGGATCATTCTGCTGTCACTTTCACTCTCTCAACAAAGTGTTGCAGCGCGACCTGAAGGTACGGGGGTGACACTCATGCACATAAATGCCACACTCTCATTTAATTAAGAACTTTCCCTTTGATGTTCCTGCTCCTTTTTCTTTCTGTCATTTTACATTATTCAACCATTCCCTCTGTAACTGTTAGGTTCTGATTTAAGTTGGTGACTTCTTAATGAAAAGCACATGTGTGGCTGTCAGTTTTATGCACGGATCTCTTAGTTGGAAGACCTGGAAGCTCCGGTAAAGTGTGTGTGAGCGCTCCATTAATAAATCTCCTCACTGGGACTGGTATATGGAGCAGATACTCACCCAGCATCAGGTTCCCTCCACATTCTGTCTAGTCAGTGCATTAAACATCTGCTGGCCTCGTGCACGGAACAGCAATCTGTCTGACACCAGTCAAATACATCCCCCTGGATGCAGAAATCTTATCTGAGTCGCTATTGGATGTCACTAAAAGGTCAATCAGCCAATCAGAATTGGTTGACAGATTGTGATTGACAGAAAGTGATTGGTGAGGTTTTCAGGTGGAATTATGGGACTATGACTTTTCACCCAACTGCACACCGGGATCTGTTTAACAGAATCAGAATCAGACTTTAATGACAGGGTTTGAATACATCAAACAGGGAATTTGACTTCGGATACACCGTCGGCGACATAGATATAAGATTGCTTTAATTCAGGGACGTGCGGTCAGGGGAGGCAGAGCCTCACCTGCCATCATGACAAGTAAAAAAATAAATAATTATAACATCAAATTTATACTAATATTTGTCCACTGATCTTTATGTATGACTAATTTTGAACATTTATTATAGTCAAAATCGCTGAATTTGCCTATTTCCTGTTCAAATACGGGGCTGAAACGTGAGGTGAGGCAGCAACGAGCCGAGTCTCTGATTGGACGATCCATCACAAACTGGGCTGATACGTGTGATTGGCCCGTGCTGGTGCCGTATCTCTGCATGTCGCCAATATAATGTTTGCAGATACGTTTATTTGACCTGATTTTACACAGTCTGGCTAATGTCTTTAACCATTAAAGTTTAATGTTTGTTAGTGAGATATTTAGTTTCGCTGATGGAAAATAAAACCGCAGTGAAAAAGGCACAGGGTGAGGCAGACAGTACTGTGCCTCACCTGAAGGGGGCGAACGTGAGTCAACGCCGTTCGCTCACGTACGAAAATAAGGAGGACTTTTACAACAAAGTAACAGGTTTTTGTGGCGAAGGACAGGCGCATGGACTTCATTTACAAATAAAAGTAAGACCAAAAACACTTTCAATCTTATAAAAAAGAGATTAGACTAAGAAAAATACAATAGAATATTTAAAAACTAAATTTTAGCCTTAAATAAAATATTCTTTGTTTTTCTTTTCATGCTTTTTGTTGAGCAATCTGTATTAAATTGTTTAAAGTATCAGAATTAAACGTTTTAAAAACAACTAAATATTTCACTAAAGGTCAAAATTTTAATCTGTGGTTTTGTACACCAGTCTATACTCTCATTTATGTTGTATGAATTATAGAATTGCGACGGCCAACACATGGAGGGTGTAGAGCAAATGCACGTTTTTCTTACCTTTACGTACCTGTAATATGTACCGTGTGTGTGCCCGTGTGTTCTTTTGTGAAGAATGCTGATGAGATATGAAATAACAAGTAGCCAATTGAATAAGCTACCCTTTTTGGTTTATATAGGCCTTTTATAAAATCTGACACTAAAGGAGTCAGTGCCTCACCAACCATGAACCTCACTGCACGTCACTGCTTTAATTTCACATTCTAATATAAAACACTCACTTTTGTCACTAAAAACCCCTCTTGTTTTTCTACACAGCCTGTACACAATAACTCAGCGCCCCTCAGATAACTCATCCTCCACCATGGGCAGTGCTGTACCGGTACTTGTCGTTTTAATCCACCACAACATTTTATGACTTCTTCCTTTGTTCATGGCCCAACTTACTGCTACACTTCAAGAAATCTGGCTTGTTGTTTGTTCTGCTTGTTATCTTTGTACTTTTATATTCTTTTATGCTTCAGTACACATTGTTTTTATTACTTTTGCTCTATCCATCCACACATCCATCATCCATCCATCGTCCATCCATCCATCCATCCATCCATCGTCCATCCATCCGCTAGGGATGGGTGGTATGGACTAAAAAATGTATCACGATAATTTCTGGCATTTATCCCGATAACGATAAAAAAAATACCAATTCAACTCCACCTTTGTAACTATAAATCTATCTCGCTCTCAGATCCACCATGTTTGTTAAACAAAAACGTCATCAACGGGAATCTTTCTTTCTTTCTTTCTTTCTTTTCTTTCTTTCTTTCTTTCTTTCTTTCTTTCTTTCTTTCTTTCTTTCTTTCTTTCTTTCTTTCTTTCTTTCTTTCTTTCTTTCTTTCTTTCTTTCTTTCTTTCTTTCTTTCAGGCTCATTTCCTTCCTTCCTTCCTTCCTTCCTTCCTTCCTTCCTTCCTTCCTTCCTTCCTTCCTTCTTTTTTCCCTTCCTTCCTTCTTTCCTCCTGCTCTCTCCTTCCTTCTTCCCTTCCTTCCTTCTTTCCTCCTTTTTTTCCTTCCTTCCTTCCTTCCTTCCTTCCTTCCTTCCTTCCTTCCTTCCTTCCTTCCTTCCTTCCTTCCTTCCTTCCTTCCTTCCTTCCTTCCTCCCTTCCTTCCTTCCTTCCTTCCTTCCTTCCTTCCTTCCTTCCTTCCTTCCTTCCTTCCTTCTTTTTTCCCTTCCTTCCTTCTTTCCTCCTGCTCTCTCCTTCCTTCTTCCCTTCCTTCCTTCTTTCCTCCTGCTCTCTCCTTCCTTCTTCCCTTCCTTCCTTCTTTCCTCCTTTTTTTCCTTCCTTCCTTCCTTCCTTCCTTCCTTCCTTCCTTCCTTCCTTCCTTCCTTCCTTCCTTCCTTCCTTCCTTCACGTACGTTGTGCGTGGATTTAACACAGAACCATAAATCAGTTTTACACAAAAACGTCATCAACAGGAATTTATCGTTTTTATCACGAGATTACAAATTCTTACCGTGAGGAATTTTTTTGACGGTTTATCGTGAACGGTAAAATATCGCCCATTCCTACCATCCACCCACCCATAAATCCATCCATCCATCCACCAGTACAAAAGGCCTAAGTAAAAAGGCCCAGACCCTCGTGTCGTTCTCCACCTCCTCCAGCTGTTCTGGAGGGATACCAAGGTGTTCACCGTCCAGCCAAGAGATCTAATCTCTACAACGTGTACCGGCTCCGCCTCAGGGCCTCCTAGCCGTCGGATATGCCCAAAACACTTTCCAGATCCATCCTGCATCCATTATATTTTGGAGGTGCCAATTCTGCAAGCATGATAGCTGCACTGAAACACTGGATTGGATTAAAAAGGCTAACAGCTTGAACTGATTCTGAAAACACAGCACACCAAAGCTCACATGGCTCCTCCAGGTGGTCCATGGGGCTCATTGGGGCTGAGCCAGAGCTCATGGGTAAAGGCCGGTCTACCAGGTAGCCCTTCCCTTAGGCCTGTAGCTCCAGGGTATCTCTTGACCAAGGGAGGGACATTAAGCTCATTGTTTTTAGATTATATATAGATGGTAAGCATTGACGTCACTTCCCAACTGGGCTGGACGGGATAACGGCCGATTATCGGCTTAAATTAGCGTCAGTTGGACTTGACAGTGACCCGTACAGTTACCCCAAGAACCAGTGGTTCATGGACATTAATATTTGGTACAGTTACCAAGAACCAGTGGTCCATGGACATTAATATTTGGTACAGTTACCAAGAACCAGTGGTCCATGGACATTAATATTTGGTACAGTTACCAAGAACCAGTGGTCCATGGACATTAATATTTGGTACAGTTACCAAGAACCAGTGGTCCATGGACATTAATATTTGGTACAGTTACCAAGAACCAGTGGTCCATGGACATTAATATTTGGTACAGTTACCAAGAACCAGTGGTCCATGGACATTAATATTTGGTACAGTTACCAAGAACCAGTGGTCCATGGACATTAATATTTGGCCACGAATCCAGTTTCCTGATATTTATATGTACTTCATTTCTACGCCGGGGAAATACATGAAGCAAAGCTTGAAGGCTTACAAAAGTCTTGACGCTTGGTCCGACTTCAAGGCAGGATTTGTTGGCGAAATTAAAGTGATGAGGACACCGAACTTTATGATTTGACCGTTTAACGTTAGCTACCCAAAAATCCAACATTTCCTGATACAAAATGGGAACCGTAAATCCACGTTTTGGTGCCTGGAATCCAGTTGTTTCTGCGAATTGCAGCGATCCATTTGTCGCTCTTGAGCTTATTTTTCGGCAGTCTGTAAAACGATAACTCCGATTTCTTGCTAAATCTATGAGTACAGTCGATCGCACAACAGCTCTTTCCCATTTTAGATGTTTTCCAGTTGCTCAAACTGAAAGTTTACGCTGCCACTCAGTCTTTCTGCCACTCAGTCTTTCTGACACTCAGTCTTTCTGACACTCAGTCTTTCTGACACTCAGTCTTTCTGACACTCAGTCTTTCTGACACTCAGTCTTTCTGACACTCAGTCTTTCTGACACTCAGTCTTTCTGACACTCAGTCTTTCTGACACTCAGTCTTTCTGCCACTCAGTGGACAAAACTCGCTGTGAAGTCACATCTGTGACGTCATGCGCATTCTCTCTATTAGAGTCAATAGAATCATTCTTAGTCTGGCCCAGAACCATTTTTCCATGGGAAACTCCACCTGGGATAATTGCTCCAAACAACATAGATCCTGGGATCTTCCAGGTATGCCAGCCCCTCCACCAAGGAGGGAGACTAAGCCTCCTCGGAGAGTGGTTCACAGGGATGGCCAGTTGGGATACGACCCTGCAGCAGATCCAGGACACACTAGAGAGACTATAGCCCCTTTTAGATACCCTGTGTTTAACACCTGACCATAGCATACCGCCAGTATTACATTAACTGACACAGGGTGGTGTGTTGAGATGGCCCTGCCAATAACTCGCCTCTAAGGGTACACTTAATCGATAGAAGTGACGTGGGGTGGCCGGTCATGGGCGGGATTTGTAGATGCCAAGACAAGGATCATCCTCAGAGCCGTGGACGTTATAAATCGTCATATTACAGAACTGTAATTTGCAGCTGGCTACTGAAATGATGAAGAAGATACGAAACTCGGGTCATTAACAAACTAAAGAACCTCAGAAAGAAGTTTGTTGCGGTCAGCGAACACAACAGTGGAGGTTCAGAGGGAGACTGCTCCTCATATTTACAGGATTTGGAAGTTGCTACGCAAGTCCAGCATGAATTCATCATGGCTCCACCACCCGATCCATCTCCTGCGTCATCCAGCTCTTCTTATGTCCATAAAGCCATTGAGGGCGACCAAACAGACACCAGGCGGCCGCCATGTTACATAGAAACTTCTCCGGACTCGTCTTCTCTCACCTCAACTCGACTTCAGGCACCGGGGAGGAAATAACACGCCTTGACCGGCTTGTGTTAAACACACGTTCTTCATCCGGGGATAATAACGGGGATCAATCTAAAAATACCATTTATCTTTGATCACAGAACATCCCTGCATCCTCTCTGAGGAACTGGAGGAGGCCGGGGAATCTGACGCTCCCTGCTAAAGCCACTACCCCACGACCCAAACACGGCTGAATGAAAGTCGTACGGGATGATGGAGTTGAAGAATTGTGTATTTAACCTGTCCTGCATGCACCTTTTTCCTCTTATAGCCACCATCAGCACCCATTCCCACCCCTTGTAAACAATGTTCCTGTTGTCATGGCTACTCCTCATAACAGAGGAGGAGCCAAAGTTTCTTTTTGTTTTTTAGCAAAACAGCATTCAAACTAACTTAGTTCACTAATACTTGTTGCAGAAGGTAGAATTATTCTGTTTAAATAGCCACAGTTTTAGGCTTAGAGTAACATTTCATCAAAGTAACATTTTAAAACATTAATTAATGGGAAGTTTAGAGGAAGAAGAAGTTGAAGCGTTTTTGTGTCTGTGTTGTCTCGGTTTGGCAGCAACTGTGTATTTGTGACGGAGTCTACAATCACTGCTGTGTGTGATTACTGTGTGTTCAGCGCGTGCACGTCAACCCACATGGTCACGATCGGCTTCCACCACAGCCAGGCAGCAAAATTAGCTACTTATATAAGATTTGGCGCAAATAATATAATATTTTATGACTTAAAATTTAACATGATGCCTGAATGTGAAGGATTTGTGATACTAAATTAATTTTCTCCCTTCCTTCCTTCCTTCCTTCCTTCCTTCCTTCCTTCCTTCCTTCCTTCCTTCCTTCCTTCCTTCCTTCCTTCCTTCCTTCCTTCCTTCCTTCCTTCCTTCCTTCCTTCCTTCCTTCCTTCCTTCCTTCCTTCCTTCCTTCCTTCCTTCCTTCTTTTCTCCCTTCCTTCCTTCCTTCCTCCCTTTCTTCTTTTCTCCCTTCTTTTCTCCCTTCCTTCCTTATTTCCTCTCTTCCTTCCTTCCTTCCTTCCTTCCTTCCTTCCTTCCTTCCTTCCTTCCTTCCTTCCTTCCTCCCTTTCTTCTTTTCTCCTCGTTCCTTCTTTCCTTCCTTCCTTCTTTTCTCCCCTCGTACATTCTTTCCTTGTTTTTTCCCTTCCTTCCTTCCTTCCTTCCTTCCTTCCTTCCTTCCTTCCTTCCTTCCTTCCTTCCTTCCTTCCTTCCTTCCTTCCTTCCTTCCTTCCTTCCTTCTTTTTTCCCTTCCTTCCTTCTTTTCTCCCTTTCCTTCCTTCTGTGCTTCCTTTCTTCTTTTCTCCCTTCCTTCCTTCCTTCCTTCCTTCCTTCCTTCCTTCCTTCCTTCCTTCCTTCCTTCCTTCCTTCCTTCCTTCCTTCCTTCCTTCCTTCTTTTCTCCCTTTCCTTCCTTCTGTGCTTCCTTTCTTCTTTTCTCCATTCATTCCTTCTTTTCTCTCTTCCTTCCTTCTTTTTTCCCCTCATACATTCTTTCCTTGTTTTCTCCTTCCCTTCCTTCATTCTTTTTTCACTTCCTTCCTTCTTTCCTTCCTTCCTTCCTTTTTCCCTTCCTTCCTTCCTTCCTTCCTTCCTTCCTTCCTTCCTTCCTTCCTTCCTTCCTTCCTTCCTTCCTTCCTTCCTTTCTTAGGTACAAAGAGTATCAACTCAGAGTAGTATAATTTAAATAAACTTTGTGCATCTCTTGCAGAGTCTTACACCTTATTTGTACTGAAACTTTCACAATTATTCAGACTTTTGTAGACGAGCGCATTATAAAAGTTTAACTTTCCCTGGGTCTTGCTGGTGCTGATTGCAGCAGTGCATCATTAAGAGGGTGTTTCTTTCTTGGCAGGATTTTCTCCAGCATATGCTGGAGCCACTGAGCTACATCTAATGTGTAAATCGATGGTGGTCCAACACGGAGGTGTTACAACCTTTGAGATATCAGCACAGATAACCTTCAAGAAAACCATTCCTAATCTCTCTGCGTGTGTCGTGGGCTAATCCTTGGCATGTCGATCTTCCCTGCCAACCCAGACTGACAAACTTCTGGATAATTGATCTGGTTTTGCGCCGCAGTGTGTGTCTTTCCTCCAGCTGCTCTGGGGCATCCATCACCATTTACGCACTTTTACAGAAATTTGACTTGCATACAACTGATACCACTTTATAAACACCACTGGTGTTTTTTCGGCTCCATGGAAGGGAGAGAGGATTGCTGATTCATTTGAAGGAACATCACTAGTTTTAAGTCCCCAGTAATACATTTACAACAGCTTCAATGTTCAAGAGACACCTCCGAAATGGGATTCCTAGTAGGGATGGGCGGTATGGACTAAAAAATGTATCACGATAATTGCTGACATTTATCCCGATAACGATAAAAATGACGATAAAAAAAATACCAATTCAAGTTTCTTTCTTTCTTTCTTTCTTTCTTTCTTTCTTTCTTTCTTTCTTTCTTTCTTTCTTTCTTTCTTTCTTTCTTTCTTTCTTTCTTTCTTTCTTTCTTTCTTTCTTTCTTTCAGGCTCATTTCCTTCCTTCCTTTTTCTTCCTTCTTTCCTCCTTTACTTGTTTTCTCCCTTCCTTCTCCCCTTTTCTTCCTTCCTTCCTTCCTTCCTTCCTTCCTTCCTTCCTTCCTTCCTTCCTTCCTTCCTTTCTTCCTTCTTTTTTCCCTTCCTTCCTTCCTTCCTTCCTCTTTTCTCCCTTCCTTCCTCCTTTCCTTGTTTTCTCCATTCCTTCTCCCCTTCCTTCTCCCCTTCCTTCCTTCCTTCCTTCCTTCCTTCCTTCCTTCCTTCCTTCCTTCCTTCCTTCCTTCCTTCCTTCCTTCCTTCCTTCATTCCTCCTGCTCTCTCCTTCCTTCTTCCCTTCCTCTTTTCTCCATTCCTTCCTCCCTTCCTTCCTTCCCTCCTTCCTTCCTTCCTTCCTTCCTTCCTTCCTTCCTTCCTTCCTTCCTTCCTCCTGCTCTCTCCTTCCTTATTCCCTTCCTCTTTTCTCCATTCCTTCCTCCCTTCCTTCCTTCCCTCCTTCCTTCCTTCCTTCCTTCTTTCCTCCTGCTCTCTCCTTCCTTCTTCCCTTCCTCTTTTCTCCCTTCCTTCCTTCCTTCCTTCCTTCCTTCCTTCCTTCCTTCCTTCCTTCCTTCCTTCCTTCCTTCCTTCCTTCTTTTCTCCTGCTCTCTCCTTCCTTCTTCCCTTCCTCTTTTCTGCATTCCTTCCTTCCTTCCTTCCTTCCTTCCTTCCTTCCTTCCTTCCTTCCTTCCTTCCTTCCTTCCTTCCTTCCTTCCTTCCTTCCTTCCTTCTTTCCTTCCTTCCTTCCTTCCTTCTTTTCTCCTGCTCTCTCCTTCCTTCTTCCCTTCCTCTTTTCTCCCTTCCTTCCTTCCTTCCTTCCTTCCTTCCTTCCTCCTTTTCTTTCTTCCTTCCTTCCTTCTTTTCTTCCTTCCTTTCTTCTTTTCTCCTTTCCTTCCTTCTTTCCTTCCTTTCTGTTTTTCCCCCTTTATCCTTCTTTCCTTCCTTCCTTCTTTCCTCCTGCTCTCTCCTTCCTTCTTCCCTTCCTCTTTTCTCCATTCCTTCCTTCCTTCCTTCCTTCTTTCCTCCTGCTCTCTCCTTCCTTCTTCCCTTCCTCTTTTCTCCCTTCCTTCCTTCCTTCCTTCCTTCCTTCCTTCCTTCCTTCCTTCCTTCCTTCCTTCCTTCCTTCCTTCCTTCCTTCCTTCCTTCCTTCCTCCTTTTCTTTCTTCCTTCCTTCCTTCTTTTCTTCCTTCCTTTCTTCTTTTCTCCTTTCCTTCCTTCTTTCCTTCCTTTCTTTTTTTCCCCCTTTATCCTTCTTTCCTTCCTTCCTTCTTTCCTCCTGCTCTCTCCTTCCTTCTTCCCTTCCTCTTTTCTCCATTCCTTCCTTCCTTCCTTCCTTCCTTCCTTCCTTCCTTCCTTCCTTCCTTCCTTCCTTCCTTCCTTCCTTCCTTCACGTACGTTGTGCGTGGATTTAACGCAGAACTATAAATCAGCTTTACACAAAAACATCATCAACGGGAATTTATCGTTTTTACCGCGAGATGACAAATTCTTACCGTGGGGAATTTTTTTTGACGGTAAAATATCGCCCATTCCTAATTCCTAGTGATATTTTGCTGCGGTGCAAAGATGTATAGGTGTGTGAGGGAGAACATAATGTTGGGTCGCCGTGTGCTGGAGACATATGTCAGCCTCGGAGGATCCTGGGATTTCAGCCAAAGAAAGAAGGTGAGATAATAGAGGAGGGCAAGTCCAGTAATGAAATAGAGGACAGTAGAGAATCACTTATCACTTACAGAACAATCAGCGGAGCATATCTTCTATTCACAAGCTTAATCAATGCTGTCGTCACTTTGGTTTATTGCATATATAATGCCGGAATATTGACTCGGAGGGTGTTTGCAGACACAGCAGATTGTGAGCGTAAGTGTGTGTGTGTGCTCTTGTGTGTGTGTGTGTGCAGTGCATCCCGGCTTTTTCTCCTCACATTAAAAAAGCATCTAAATATCTCCAAACTCAGCATGTTAAATTCAGATATTTGCTCGGGCAAGGCGGCTGGTCCTGATTTTTGGGCGTGTTTACCCCATTATTCTAAGCGTTCCTCATTCCTGTACTAAAGTTTGATTGCTGGAGTGCTCAGAATATTGATAGTCTCTTTGGCTCACTTTTGTTTCATTAAAAATTCATGGGGATTTGTGTGGCACTCCGGCTGCATTAGAGAAGAGAGTGGGAAGAAAAACCCTCCCGTTTTCGGTGGAACAAGACTGCTGTCTAGTGGTCGAGGAGGAAGGAAGGAAGGAAGGATAGAAGACCTTAACCCTAGTACTGTCTTTGGGTCAAAATGACCTAATTCTCCTTCCTTCTTTCCTCCTGCTCTCTCCTTCCTTCTCCCTTCCTTTCTTCTTTTCTCCCTTCTTTTCTCCCCTCGTATATACTTTCCTTGTTTTCTCCTTTCCTTCCTTCATTCATTTTTCCATTCCTTCCTTCTTTCCTCCCTTCCTTCCTTCCTTCCTTCCTTCCTTCCTTCCTTCCTTCCTTCCTTCCTTCCTTCCTTCCTTCCTTCCTTCCTTCCTTCCTTCCTTCCTTCCTTCCTTCCTTCCTTCCTTCCTTCTTTTCTCCCTTCCTTCCTTCTTTCCTCCCTTCCTTCCTTCCTTCCTTCCTTCCTTCCTTCCTTCCTTCCTTCCTTCCTTCCTTCCTTCCTTCCTTCCTTCCTTCCTTCCTACCTTCCTTCCTTCCTTCCTTCCTTCCTTCCTTCTTTTCTCCCTTCCTTCCTTCTTTTCTCCCTTCCTTCCTTCTTTCCTTACTTCCTTCTTTCCTTCCTTTCTTCTTTTCTCCCTTCCTTCCCTCCTTCCTTCCTTCCTTCCTTCCTTCCTTCCTTCTTTTCTCCCTTCCTTCCTTCTTTCCTTCCTTCCTTCCTTTTTTTTTTTTTTTTTTTCGTTTATTTCGGCATGTTTATATAGACACATTTCATCTCCAGAACATTATACATTGCATACTCAGCACATGACGAAAAGGGTACGGGAGAAGCTGACGCTTATCAAAGTTCCGCCCCGTTCTATGTAAGATTCATGATCACATCAACAACAGAATTCAGTAAGATACATAGTTTACCACATAGCAATTTGTCTAATTTCATCCTTCACAGTCCAGATAGCATGTATGTTTGTACACGTGTCCAGTCCACTCATCCTGATCACCGTTCCTGTGATTTACTACTGTGTCCACTGTTCAGTTATTTTTATGTCCAAGTCTCTTTTTGCATGCAATCCACTTTGCAATGGAGGTGCGTGTGTCAATGCAGATTTTGATTAGTCGCCGTCCTCTGGCTCCTTCCTTCCTTCTTTTTTCCCTTCCTTCCTTCCTTCCTTCCTTCCTTCCTTCCTTCCTTCCTTCCTTCCTTCCTTCCTTCCTTCCTTCCTTCCTTCCTTCCTTCCTTCCTTTCTTCCTTCCTTCCTTCCTTCCTTCCTTCCTTCCTTCCTTCCTTCCTTCCTTCTTTCCTTCCTTCATTCCTTTCTCCCTTCCTTCCTTCTTTCCTTCCTTCCTTCTTTCCTCTATTCCTTCCTTCTTTTCTCCCTTCCTTCCTTCTTTTCTCCCTTCCTTCCTTCTTTCCTTACTTCCTTCTTTCCTTCCTTTCTTCTTTTCTCCCTTCCTTCCCTCCTTCCTTCCTTCCTTCCTTCTTTTCTCCCTTCCTTCCTTCTTTCCTTCCTTCCTTTCTTCCTTCCTTCCTTCTTTTTTCCCTTCCTTTCTTCCTTCTTTCCTTCCTTCCTTCTTTTTTCCCTTCCTTCCTTCTTTCCTTCCTTCCTTCCTTTCTTCCTTCCTTTCTTCCTTCCTTCCTTCTTTCCTTCCTTCATGCTTTTCTCCCTTCCTTCCTTATTTTCTCCCTTCTTTCCTTCCTTCCTTCTTTCCTCTATTCCTTCCTTCTTTTCTCCCCTTGTACATTCTTTCCTTGTTTTCTCCTTTCCTTCCTTCATTCTTTTTTTCCTTCCTTCCTTCCTTCCTTCCTTCCTTCCTTCCTTCCTTCCTTCCTTCCTTCCTTCCTTCCTTCCTTCCTTCCTTCCTTCCTTCTTTTCTCCCTTCCTTCTTTCCTTCCTTCCTTCCTTTCTTCCCTCCTTCCTTCTTTTTTCCCTTCCTTCCTTCCTTCTTTCCTTCCTTCCTTCCTTCCTTCCTTCCTTCCTTCCTTCCTTCCTTCCTTCCTTCCTTCCTTTCTTCTTTCCTTCCTTATTTTCTCCCTTCTTTCCTTCTTTCCTTCCTTCCTTCATTCTTTTTTCCCTTCCTTCTTTCCTTCCTTCCTTCCTTTCTTCCCTCCTTCCTTCTTTTTTCCCTTCCTTCCTTCCTTCCTTCCTTCTTTCCTTCCTTATTTTCTCCCTTCTTTCCTTCTTTCCTTCCTTCCTTCCTTCTTTTCTCCCTTCCTTCTTTCCTTCCTTCCTTCCTTTCTTCCCTCCTTCCTTCTTTTTTCCCTTCCTTCCTTCCTTCCTTCCTTCCTTCCTTCCTTCCTTCCTTCCTTCCTTCCTTCCTTCCTTCCTTCCTTCCTTCCTTCCTTCCTTCCTTCCTTCTTTTCTTTCTTCCTTCCTTCCTTCTTTCCTCCCTTCTTCCCTTCCTCCTTCCTTGACCCGAAGACAGCACAAGGGTTAATGGATGATGAAGATGAAGATTTGCCCCGTCTTTAAAGGAGCCGTCTGTAAGAAATGTCCAAAACTGGTACTGCAGTCACTTTCAAAATATTGTTGAGCGGCGTGTACCCTCCCCCTCCTTCCCCCGACCAGAGGTTGCCAGGTAGGCTGCAGAATGCAGCAGGAACGTAGGCTGCCATGGCTGCCATAATTAGAGCCGAGCTGGCAACCCGGATGCCGAAACAATACTGACTTGGTGATTGGGAGATAGGTGGAGGGTGGAGCTTCAGAAACAATACTGACTTGGTGATTGGGAGATAGGTGGAGGGTGGAGCTTCAGAAACAATACTGACTTGGTGATTGGGAGATAGGTGGAGGGTGGAGCTTCAGAAACAATACTGACTTGGTGATTGGGAGATAGGTGGAGGGTGGAGCTTCAGAAACAATACTGACTTGGTGATTGGGAGATAGGTGGAGGGTGGAGCTTCAGAAACAATACTGACTTGGTGATTGGGAGATAGGTGGAGGGTGGAGCTTCAGAAACAATACTGACTTGGTGATTGGGAGATAGGTGGAGGGTGGAGCTTCAGAAACAATACTGACTTGGTGATTGGGAGATAGGTGGAGGGTGGAGCTTCAGAAACAATACTGACTTGGTGATTGGGAGATAGGTGGAGGGTGGAGCTTCAGAAACAATACTGACTTGGTGATTGGGAGATAGGTGGAGGGTGGAGCTTCAGAAACAATACTGACTTGGTGATTGGGAGATAGGTGGAGGGTGGAGCTTCAGAAACAATACTGACTTGGTGATTGGGAGATAGGTGGAGGGTGGAGCTTCAGAAACAATACTGACTTGGTGATTGGGAGATAGGTGGAGGGTGGAGCTTCAGAAACAATACTGACTTGGTGATTGGGAGATAGGTGGAGGGTGGAGCTTCAGAAACAATACTGACTTGGTGATTGGGAGATAGGTGGAGGGTGGAGCTTCAGAAACAATACTGACTTGGTGATTGGGAGATAGGTGGAGGGTGGAGCTTCAGAAACAATACTGACTTGGTGATTGGGAGATAGGTGTTGGGTGGAGCTTCAGGCCAAAACAAAAAATGACAACATAAACATCAGTTGAGGGCTGCAACTCCTCTTTTTAAACTGGAATATCCTGGCTTGAGTGCTGTTGTCAGTGACATAAGTATTTGAAATGAACGTGATTTTTAAATGTCTGTTGACATATCGGGGTCATTTTATGATTCGTTTTATTATTGCTCTTACATACAGCTCCTTTAAGGCTAATCTGTTGAATATGTCGCATTAAAGTAAAAGCACATTAATTATCTTGTTGTTTACTCCATAAATTAACACGGCCGCTCTAATCTGTCCCAGTTTGCAGGACGGTGGGCCGGGCGGACCTGGTGTTTCTGGTGGACGAGTCCAGGAGTGTGGGTCAGGCCAGCTTTTCCAGAGTCAAAGATTTCATCTCAGCAGTGATTTCCTCCTTTCAGGACAGCGTGATGGGAGCTGAGGGGGTTCGCTTCGGAGTCACCGCCTTTGGGGACGTTCCCAGGTAGTCACCGAGCTGTAAAAGGAGAAAAAAAGAGAAAAAAGTCATGTTTTTGAGTTTCCTCGGCAAATCCATCACTCCCATCACAGCCACATTCATGTTTACCTATCCTGTCGTTTTCACATGACCCAGTTTTGCGTCATCCTTGCTTCACAGGATGCCGGTAGCTTTGACAGACCACGGCACCCTGGAGGACGTGCTCGCAGCCGTCAGAGAGCTCACCTACGAGGGCGGATCCAGGAGGACTGGCACTGCCTTGCAATTTCTTGTTGACTCTGTCTTCAGCCCCGCCATCAGTCGAGACTTCACTCCGAAGGTACAAAAGCCTCCGTCTCCGAGACGTGATCACGTCTCCGTCCCTGCAGGGGCAACGCGCTGCATCTGCAATATGTTAGACACACCTGGAGCACATACTGACAAGAAGAAGCAAGAGAAGCAAGTGGGAAGGAAACCCTCCCGTTTTCGGTGGAACAAGACTGCTGTCTAGTGGTGGAGGAAGGAAGGAAGGAAGGAAGGAAGGAAGGAAGGAAGGAAGGAAGGAAGGAAGGAAGGAAGGAAGGAAGGAAGGAAGGAAGGAAGGAAGGAAGGAAGACCTTAACCCTTGTACTGTCTTTGGGTCAATTCTCCTTCCTTCTCCCTTCCTCTTTTCTCCCTTCTTTCCTTCCTTCCTTCCTTCCTTCCTTCCTTCCTTCCTTCCTTCCTTCCTTCCTTCCTTCCTTCCTTCCTTCCTTCCTTCCTTCCTTCCTTCCTTCCTTCCTTCCTTCCTTCTTTCCTCCCTTCCTTCTATCCTTCCTTCCTTCTTTTCTCCCTTCCTTCCTTCTTTCCTTCCTTCCTTCTTTTCTCCCTTCCTTCCTTCCTTCTTTCCTCCCTTCCTTCCTTCCTTCCTTCCTCCTTTCTTTCCTCCCTTCGTTCATTCGTTCCTTCCTTCCTTTTTCCCTTCCTTCCTTCCTTCCTTCCTTCCTTCCTTCCTTCTTTCCTCCCTCCCTTCCTTCCTTCCTTCCTTCCTTCCTTCCTTCCTTCCTTCCTTCCTTCCTTCCTTCCTTCCTTCCTTCCTTCCTTCCTTCCTCCTTTCTTTCCTCCCTTCGTTCGTTCATTCCTTCCTTCCTTCCCTTTTCCCTTCCTTCCTCCCTTCCTTCTTTTCTTCCTTCCTTCCTTCCTTCCTTCCTTCCTTCCTTCCTTCCTTCCTTCCTTCCTTCCTTCCTTCCTTCCTTCCTTCCTTCCTTCCTTCCTTCTTTCCTTCCTTTCTTCTTTTCTCCCTTCCTTCCTTCCTTCCTTCTTTCCTTCCTTCCTTCCTTCCTTCCTCCTTTCTTTCCTTCCTTAGTTCGTTCATTCCTTCCTTCCTTCCCTTTTCCCTTCCTTCCTCCCTTCCTTCTTTTCTTCCTTCCTTCCTTCCTTCCTTCCTTCCTTCTTTCCTCCTTTCTTTCCTTCCTTCCTTCTTTTCTCCCTTCCTTCTTTCCTTCCTTCCTTCTTTTCTCCCTTCCTTCCTTCTTTCCTTCCTTCCTTCTTTTCTCCCTTCCTTCCTTCTTTCCTTCCTTCCTTCCTTCTTTCCTTCCTTTCTTCTTTTCTCCCTTCTTTCCTTCCTTCCTTCTTTTCTCCCTTCCTTCTTTCCTTCCTTCTTTCTTTTCTCCCTTCCTTCCTTCTTTCCTTCCTTCTTTCTTTTCTCCCTTCCTTCCTTCCTTCTTTCCTTCCTCCCTTCCTTCTTTTCTCCCTTCTTTTCACCCTTCCTTCCTTCTTTTTTCCCCTTGTACATTCTTTCCTTGTTTTCTCCTTCCCTTCCTTCATTCTTTTTTCCCTTCCTTCCTTCCTTCCTTCCTTCCTTCCTTCTTTTCTCCCTTCCTTCATTCTTTTTTCCCTTCCTTCCTTCCTTCCTTCCTTCCTTCCTTCCTTCCTTCCTTCCTTCCTTCCTTCCTTCCTTCCTTCCTTCCTTCCTTCCTTCCTTCCTTCCTTCCTTCCTTCCTTCCTTCCTTCCTTCCTTTCTTCCTTCTTCCTTCCTTCCTCGTCTCTGAGAGGTGATCACGTCTCCGTCCCTGCAAGGGGCAACGCGCTGCATCTGCAATATGCTAGACACACCTGGAGCACATACTGACAACCGAAGCGCCTAAATCTAGTTAAATATTTAACAATATGCAGCAACAGAAGTAAGTGTGAAATGATTGATTTGAGATTACAGCCCACGCTGCAAACACACACACATATGCTGTCTTTTCTGGCTCTGCATGAAAGAAAATGAGAAGTCTGGAGTTGGTATTTGTACTCCACAGGACACGGCGGAATAAGGAAAAGAAAAAAAAAAAGTGTTGTAATATTTTCACACCACCGTGAATCTGATTAAACTGTCTTGTTATATGCTTTGAATAAAAATTGATTGTTGGTCTGCTCTTCTTGGCAGCAGAGTGGGCTTTTGTTTTGCTTTGGGAAAAGAAGAGTGAAATTGATTTTCCACCACAGATTCTGCATGTTCAATCGGATGAATGAAGTCGATAACAGACTAGTTGTCCCAACATCTGCAAACAAGGATCATCTTATGGTCATCCAGAGACGGTTCATGACAGAGATCATAATCAAAATCCCAAACTAGTAAAGTTCTTCAGTGAACTTGTAGCAGGGCGAGTGCTACGGGGCCCGACCGACAGGATAGAGAGGACACGGAGTTTAGTGCAGAACCCTTTATTTTCCTCCACGACACCGCCACACGTGCACAAGCGGGCCGCCACACGGGCCGACCGCCGAGAATTCCGCTCTAGGGACCGGGCCCATGGTGGCCTCGGGCCAGACAGCATCCGCGGCCGTGGCCGGGGTGCGTCCAGGACCACCCCCTCCTCCGTGACGCGGCCCCGCACTGGCTGCGTGTCCGCCTCCAGGACCGCCTCCTCCACGACGCAGCACTGCTCCGGCTGCTGGTCCATCTCCATCTCCGCGGGTCCTGTTGTCGCTGCCGCCGCCTCCGCCTCCGCAGCCGCCTCTGCCTCAGGAGCCGTCGCCTGGCGGCCTGCAGCCACTGCCTCCCGGCTGGTCGGCTGCAGCGCCGCCAGCGCTGCCGCGGCAAACCTCAGGCGTGGTGCCGGGGTGGGTCGCTCCGCGGGTCCTGCCGCCTCGGGAGCCGTCGCTTGGCGGCCCGCAGCTTCTGCCTCCCGGCCTGTCGGCTGCGGCACTGCCAGCTCCTCCCGCGCGGCGGCGAACTTCAGGCGTAGCGCAGGGGTGGGTCGCTCCGCGGCCACTAGCGCTTCCAGCGCCGCGAGCTGCTGCTCTCCCTGGCCCCGGAGTAGGGGTGCAAGGTCCGTCATGGCATGGGCGAGTGCCTCCAGGGCCCGCTCCGTGCCTCCCTTCTCCATCCCGTCGGGCCCCACGTTGGGCGCCAGTGTAGCAGGGCGAGTGCTACGGGGCCCGACTGACAGGATAGAGAGGACACGGATTTTAGTGCAGAACCCTTTATTTTCCTCCACGACACCGCCACACGTGCACAAGCACCTTCTCCCACAGCAGACCAGCAGCAGGGTTTATCACACACCTGTGACCCACCACCTAAGTGGCTGCAGCTCCTCCACCCTGCCACAGAACTTATTCTAAAAGAGCCCAAATGCACTTCATCTCCAATTTTTCTATCAGCACATTTTCTGCGATGGTGCAACACACCTGGTTTGCATTCCAGGCATCTCTTTGAGTCTCTGTGAATCATCTTGCAGAATTGTCTGCTCTCTCTGCTTCCCACATCAAGTGGGAAGCAGAGAGCAGACAATTAGGCTGATATATTGAATCGCACCGCACGAGCACATGCAAAAGAGCGGCTATATTCTCGTGCTCGTGTCTGTCTTCATTGACTCGCGGGTGAACTTTGAGTGAACTGCGTGAAATTGGCATTAACAGGCAAACTATTAGTCTCGGTTTCAAGGCGTCGTCCTTAGATTCTCCTTTCGCCTTTTTTGGGTTTGATTTACTTAATGACCTTGATAGATAAATCAGGGTAAACATGCCACAGTCTGCTCAAAGAGGCTTCCAAGCAAAACTTGTTTGGCTAGTGGATTTAAGGACTTAATCATGCCAGTGATATAAAAACCTTTTCACATTATAAAGTACAAGTTTAAGGCAGAAGCAGAGGTTCTTAATTTGGATCTCATGCTTGAGGTATTATGTATATTTTCCATTAGCTGCTTGTAAATACTCACAAATTGTTAATATTAATGTCTAAATTAGAATGGAAATAACAGGATTTTATTAAATTGTGCAGGTTGCTGTTTTGATCACAAACGGACGTTCGGACGACCAGGTTGAACCTGCGGCCAGAGCCGTAGCAGACGAAGGAATTACGCTCTTTGCAGTCGGTGAGTGTGGAAGTCGCTATTGTGAATTCCTCCAACATCCTGCAGCCTCCGCTGAGATTTAACCACGCTTTGCTGCTTATCGGCAGTGTTTGCAGTTAAAGATTCATGCCCTGTACATTTGTTTTCTCCTTTCCTTCCTTCATTCATTTTCCCTTCCTTCCTTCCTTCCTTCCTTCCTTCCTTCCTTCCTTCCTTCCTTCCTTCCTTCCTTCCTTCCTTCCTTCCTTCCTTCCTTCCTTCCTTCCTTCCTTCCTTCCTTCCTTCCTTCCTTCCTTCCTTCCTTCCTTCTTTTTCCCTTCCTTCCTTCCTTCTTTTCTCCCTTCCTTCCTTCTTTCCTCCCTTCTTTTCTTCCTTCCTTCTTTCCTCCCTTCTTCCCTTCTTTTCTCCCTTCCTTCCTTCTTTCCTTCCTTCCTTCTTTTCTTCCTTCCTTCTTTCCTTCCTTCTTCCATTCTTTTCTTCCTTCCTTCCTTCCTTCCTTCCTTCCTTCCTTCCTTCCTTCCTTCCTTCCTTCCTTCCTTCCTTCCTTCCTTCCTTCCTTCCTTCCTTCCTTCCTTCCTTCCTTCTTTCCTCCCTTCCTTCCTTCTTTTCTTCCTTCTTTCCTCCCTTCTTCCCTTCTTTTCTTTCTTCCTTCCTTCCTTCCTTCTTTTCTTCCTTCCTTCTTTCCTCCCTTCTTCCCTTCTTTTCTCCCTTCCTTCCTTCCTTCCTTCCTTCCTTCTTTTCTTTCTTCCTTCCTTCTTCCCTTCTTTTCTTCCTTCCTTCCTTCCTTCCTTCCTTCCTTCCTTCCTTCCTTCCTTCCTTCCTTCCTTCCTTCCTTCCTTCCTTCTTTCCTCCCTTCCTTCCTTCTTTTCTTCCTTCTTTCCTCCCTTCTTCCCTTCTTTTCTTCCTTCCTTCCTTCCTTCCTTCTTTTCTTCCTTCCTTCCTTCCTTCCTTCCTTCCTTCCTTCCTTCCTTCCTTCCTTCCTTCCTTCCTTCCTTCCTTCTTTCCTCCCTTCTTCCCTTCCTCCTTCCTTGACCTGAAGACAGTACAAGGGTTAATAGATTATGAAGATGAAAATATCCCCCGTATTTAAGGCTAATCTGTTGAATATGTCGCATTAAAGTAAAAGCACACATTAATTAGCCTGTAGTTTTCTCCGTAATGTAAGACGTCGGTGAGTGTGGAAGTCGCTATTGTGAATTCCTCCAACATCCCCACTGCAGCCTCCACTGAGATTTTATCCACGCTTTGCTGGCTTATCGGCAGTGTTTGCAGTTAAAAATTCATGCCCTGTACATTTGAATTCCTAGTATGGATGTTTGTGTGCATGTGTGCGTTTTGTGTTTTTTTCCCCAACACATTCATGCATGCGCACGTCCGTGCAAATGGAGGAATAAGTGAATCATCCAGCTCTTGTATTGCATGTGTACATATCCATTTTCCAATACTGTTGTGTCAGCTTTCTCCCTCCTACTGCTTACAAAACAGTTTGTTTTCACAGGTCTTACCCTTTCTCTTCCTAATGCAACGATCATACGCACCCAAGGCAACAACTTACTTCCCTCAGGCGGCGGCGGTGCAATAATTACTGCTCATTAGCCGATAGTGTGCTCTGATAATTGCTGCTATTTTTCACCAGGCGATTCGGTGTGGCCCATCTGCACCTCTGAGATGGAGGCGCTGCCCCCTCATTCATCAGTACAGGAAAGATCCTGTCCACTAGTACCACACCAGTATACCATAATACCGTTGCAAAAGATACTTTCACCTCAATACTCGTTATAGAAACCAATGCACATTTGTCTTGGTCAGTTAACCCTTCAGAAACACTCAGAGGTGTCAAGAAACGAAGTACAAATACTTTGTTACCTTACTTAAGTAGAAATTTGGAGTAATTATTTTTCAGACGACTTTTTACTTTTACTCCTTACATTTTCATGCAATTATCTGTACTTTTTACTCCTTACATTTTAAAAACAGCCTTGTTACTCTATTTCATTTGGGCCTTTAATAAAAACTATCCAGTTAAATTGCTCCATCCGGATAGAGTGAATTTGGTTGTGGTTGTTTCAGATGTTCTTGTCCAGTTTTGTTCTTACATCCGTTCCCTCAGATTCCTGCAACTAAACTTGGATGTACATTCCAATAAAGGTTAGGATAAATGATAACATGCCTCTGAAGTTTGACTTTTTGCACCATTACAATACTTATAGGCAACTAGTCATCATATCTCCTGCTCTCTGAAACACATGTTAACCCATGTACTGTCTTTGGGTCAAAATGACCTAATTCTCCTGTCCTTCCTTCCTTCCTTCCTTCCTTCCTTCCTTCCTTCCTTCCTTCCTTCCTTCCTTCCTTCCTTCCTTCCTTCCTTCCTTCCTTCCTTCCTTCCTTCCTTCCTTCCTTCCTTCCTTCCTTCCTTCCTTCCTTCCTTCCTTCCTTCCTTCCTTCCTTCTTTCCTTCCTTCCTTCCTTCCTTCCTTCCTTCCTTCTTCCCTTCCTCTTTTCTCCCTTCCTTCCTTCTTTTTTTCCTTCCTTCCTTCCTTCCTTCCTTCCTTCCTTCCTTCCTTCCTTCCTTCCTTCCTTCCTTCCTTCCTTCCTTCTTTTTTCCCTTCCTTCCTTCCTTCCTTCCTTCCTTCTTTTTTCCCTTCCTTCCTTCCTTCCTTCCTTCCTTCCTTCCTTCCTTCCTTCCTTCCTTCCTTCCTTCCTTCCTTCCTTCCTTCCTTCCTTCCTTCTTTTTTCCTTTCCTTCCTTCCTTCTTCCCTTCCTCTTTTCTGCCTTCCTTCCTTCTTCCCTTCCTCCCTTCTTCCCTCCCTTCCTCTTTTCTTCCTTCATTCCTTCCTTCCTTCTTCCCTTCCTCTTTTCTACCTTCATTCCTTTCTACCTTCTTCCCTTCCTCTTTTCTTCCTTCCTTCCTTCCTTCCTTCCTTCCTTCCTTCCTTCCTTCCTTCCTTCCTTCCTTCCTTCCTTCCTTCCTTCCTTCCTTCCTTCCTTCCTTCCTTCCTTCCTTCCTTCCCTTCCTCTTTTCTACCTTCATTCCTTTCTTCCTTCTTCCCTTCCTCTTTTCTCCCTTCCTTCCTTCTTTCCTTGTTTTCTCCCTTCCTTCCTTCCTTGTTCCCTCCCTTCCTTCTTTCCTCCTGCTCTCCCCTTTCTTCTTCCCTTTCTTATTTTCTCCCTTCGTTCCTTCTTTTCATTCTTCCTTCCTTCCTTCTTTCCTCCCTTCTTCTTTTCCTCCTTCCTTGACCCAAAGACAGCACAAGGGTTAATGCTCAATAGTACACATATATGCTTCTTTAATATATTTGCATTATACTAAGATACATTCATTTTCAATGGCTTTTGTCCTTAATGGCTTTTTTCCCCCTAACATTACTTTTACTTTTATACTTTAAGTAGTTTTGAAACCAGTACTTTTATACTTTTACTTGAGTAAAAAACTTGAGTTGATACTTCAACTTCTACAGGGGTTTTTTAAACTCTAGTATCTATACTTCTACCTGAGTAATGAATGTGAATACTTGTGACACCTCTGTTTACATCATTGTAAATTGATCACTTAAAGTGCCACAGCTCCCCCTGCTGGCGGGAACATTTTTTCTCTGCATTGCCAGATTAAGTGACGGAGCACAGAAATGAAACCTGTTGAAATAACATGTTCCTGTGATGCATTATTTATGTGAAATGCCACAGAAATCAAAATCTCTGTCATAGAGCGGTTTGTCACACCGTTTGTTGTTTGTTTTTTTTTCTTGCCCCCCAGGTGTCCGGGGAGTGGATGAGTCGGAGCTGAGAGGGATTGTGTCTGAGCCCTACGAGGAGCATCTGTTACAGAGCCCTGACTTCTCCCTGCTGGAGACGATCCTCCCCAAGCTGTCCCGCAGGGTCTGCTTCACGGCCTCGGAGCCGCCACGGCCAAAAAAAACCAAGCAAACAAGTGAGTTCTTCTCAATGGTTCTTTTTGTTTCCCTCCTGTTCCTCTTTCCTCATCCTTTGTGTCTCCTCTCTCCTTCCCTGTCCAGCTGAGGAGCGTGTCGTGGGTCCCAGGGACCTGCAGGTGAGCGAGTTGGCCCACGCCTCCCTCAGACTGACGTGGAGCCAGGCCACAGGTGACGTGACCGGGTACCGGCTCCTGGTCACCCCGGTCAGCTCCCAGGGACAGCTCCTCCCCGCCCAGCAGAGAGTGGTGAGGGTTGATACGATGGTCGCTGTGTTAATGTTCAGGGGCCTCATTCATAAAAGAGTGTGTAGGATTCATACTAAAAGTGCACGTAAAGCCAAAAGCCGAAAATGGAGGGCCCAAAAAAAAAATCTGGATTTATAAAACCGTGTGCACGCACACTTGCACGCAATGTTCGCTTTATAAATCACAGTCCAGCTGGAAGGTTGCGCAGCTGAATTCGCCTCATATCCCGCCCTCTACACGCCCACTTCATACCATAAATGGGCAATGCAAAGTAGTATTTGCATATGAATGAGCCTGCTGAGCATGCGCAGCGGCTTCCTGCAGCCTGTTTGGGCGTCAGGATGAATGAGACGTGTCGAGCCACCATGCCACTAAATTTCCCGGAGACTGGGAAGTGGGAACGAGATGTTGTGGATGAGGTGGAGGCAGGAAAACGACATTATTTGGTGGTCACAGTAAAAGTATAAATAGTATATAAATAGTTTCAAATAAAGCGAGTGAAAAAAAAATGCTGTGAGGCGCAAGGGTGCAGTTTCCACTGGGAACAGGGGGGGCATGCCCCCCCACTTTTCAAACTCATGTTTTTGTCCGCCCCCACTTTTTAAAGTTTAAGAACTAACGGTAGGCTCAGCCTGTAATTGCAAATCATCAAGACATTCTAAGTGTGCGAAGACGGGACGGGAGCCCGCTCCCCCTCCTCCCCTCCCGTCTCCCCTTAGTGCTGCTCAAGGCTGATTTATGGTTCCGCGTTAAATCGACGCAAAGCCTACGGCGTAGGTTACGCGGCCACGTGCACCGTACAGTGCGCGTCGCTGCGTACCCTACGGCGTAGGCTCTGCGTCGATTTAACGTGGAACCATAATTTAGGCATAATTCGGCTTAACTAGTGTGTGCGTGTGTGACAGACGTGCATGGGACAATTGTGAAATACGGAATAAACTTTTAATTCCCAATTACGTAACAATTCCGTATTTCAAGGGACGGGTGGCGAGCCCACTCACCGCGGCTGCAGCTCCAGCAGCAGCTGAGAGTCCTGACTGACGCTGAGCTTCAAACACAGAGGGACACGATCAGCGCTATTATATTATAAGTCTGATATGTGATGACATTATTAAGAGTATGACATGAATCTGGCTTCATTTCACCACTTCACCGCCTGCGTCGCCAGTTCCCCGTATCTTAAGTAAGTTCCTACGGGAGGGTCAGGGTTGGCGTAAGGATACGCAGATTTTTCGGTTAGTTTTTTTGCAAGCAGCGATGAACGGGCCCTCGCACGTGCAATTTTCACCAATAAAGGTCAAGGACTCAAAACCATGTCCGATGACACCAACCATGAGTCTTTATGTCAAACCATTTAAAAAATTATGGCAGAAAGTAGGAACTATCAAATATGGACCAATCAGATGAAGGGTGGGCGCGCTTTTTGGCGTCTATCGTCACCACGGTAACGCTTTTGAAAGAGAAAAGTAATGCGCGTCGTTGCAGGATGGAGACGCACATTTTGATGTATAACACACCTGGGTGCACGTTACGGTTCGGGCGAAGAAATGGCCGAAGAAATGGCATAAATTGCGCCAAAATTACACGATTAATTCAAAATGGCCGACTTCCTGTTCGGTTTCGGCCATGGCGCCAAGAGACTTTTCTTTAAATTGCGACTTGATGTACATCAAACCGTATCTTGGGGCTTGAGGCACAAAGTTTTCTAGGGGGTGTTGAGCTGTTAGGCCACGACCATTAATGCAAACCATTAATTATCAAATTTTTCGCCAGGCCCGGCTTGGTGCAAAATTTGGTGACTTTTGGGGCACGTTTAGGGGGAAAAAAGACCCTAATTTCGTCAGAAGAAAAACAAGGATAAAAACAAAAACGAGAACGAGAAAAACAACAATTCCTACAGATACAATAGGGCCTTCGCACTGTCAGTGCTCGGGCCCTAATTAAGGTCTAATTTCTGCATTACTTTTATCCGATTCCAGCACTTTAAAAACCCTCACTGCAGCTCTTCTCCTCAACATACATTATTTACATATATTATTATTGTCAGCTAATTAAAAAGTGCAGGTCACAGAGGTGAAATGCAGTGAGTAGTTCCTGCAGCCTCCTTCCACCACCGTTGTCAGCAGGAACTCTTGTATTGAAAATATAAATATATGTATGTGTTTTGTAACCCTTCTGCTTTGCTCTTCCTTTCGTTTTCTGCCGTTTATTTTGTGCCCCAGATGGATCTGAAGGCAGATGTGAGCACCGTCATCGTGACGGAGTTGAGTCCAAAGACGGATTATTCCCTCACTCTGTATGCCGTGTACCCGAGCCTTATAGGGGACTCTGCAACCATCACAGTAAAGACAAGTGGGTTTCATTCTCCAGTTAACATTAAAAAATAAAATACAAAAATACAATATCCATGCATTTTTACATTTATTTGATTGTTTCTTTCTTTTAGCCCCTTTGCCCAAAGTGTCAAACTTCCGCGTTATTGAGGAGGGTTTGTTCTCTCTGCGCCTCGGCTGGACTCCTCCCCTGGGGAAGCTCAGTGGATTCAAGATCTTTATCCCAAGATGTATGTTGTTTTTCTTGATCTTATTTTTCAAAACAGAAGCCATAATAATTTCAGAATTATTCTTGAGTGTGCATGACGGGTCTGTTTGTGCAGCGTTGATTCTCTTGGACTTGTGACTGTTTTGCAGCCCAGCGACCAGGATTAACGTACGAGCAGCTTCTTCCTGGAGACGCCTCTTCTCATGTGATCGACAGCCTGGAGGGGGATAAGAAGTACACCATCAGTATTTATGCCATCTACCCCCAAGGACCAAGTGAACCTGTTTCATTAGTGGGAAAGACACGTATGTTTACTCTATAAAATTCTATCGATTTGCATGAACTGGAAGGCCTGAGTTCAAGCTCAACTATCCTCATAATGATAAATAACGTCTGTTTATCGTAGGTATCACTCAGGAGAGATGATATGCTTGTCTTCACACAACTTCATCTGTGTCTGGTATAAATATGCAGTACCACAGTATCTCCACAGAAGGGAGATATTGTGCCAGGGGAAAAATGCCAGTAAACATAAACCTATTAGATACATAATATCTAACTCATGGTGCATTAAAGGGCTCTGCCCATTTGACTGAAATAGCTGAGAAAGTCAATTGAACTCAAGGTTCAAAGTGATTTCACTTTTTTGTATGCAAAATGTATATTCTATTACTAACTAAAAAAAAAAGAATATTGAATGTATCCGTGTGAATGTATTATCTGTGTATTTGGGATGTTTTTAACAGTGAAGCTGGTACCGGTGCAGCAGTTTCTGGTGCAGAACGCCACCACCGACACTGTCCAGGCAAGGTGGGCGTCAGTCAAAGGTGCAACAGGATACCGTCTCACCTGGGCCACTCCAGGTACCGTCCATAACCTTTACACTATTGTAAAAGGGAAATAGAGCCGAACAGTACATTTATTAACTTAATCTCTGACAGAAAGTTATTCTTTCGTGCTTTTAAATCAGATTTCAATAAATTCAAAATGATTTATAAACAGGTATATGGAAGAGGAAATGGGTGTGCGAATCAAATAAAATAGGGAAAAATGGTATATTATACTTGTTTAAGATATGTTTAGATATTTATGTGGATATTTATGTAGTATATATTATATGTTGAGAGGGATAGTTATAATTATGTAATATATGTTATACATTTATTGGGTATGTAGCACATATACATTTATAGGGATATTTATGTAGTTTATATAGTGTATATTTATATAGATTTATATACAGGACTGTCTCAGAAAATTAGAATATTGTGATAAAGTTCTTTATTTTCTTTAATGCAATTAAAAAAACAAAAATCTCATACATTCTGGATTCATTACAAATCAACTGAAATATTGCAAGCCTTTTATTATTTTAATATTGCTGATTATGGTTTACAGTTTAAGATTAAGATTCCCAGAATATTCAATTTGTTTGAGATAGGATATTTGAGTTTTCTTAAACTGTAAGCCATGATCAGCAATATTAAAATAATAAAAGGCTTGCAATATTTCACTTGATTTGTAATGAATCCAGAATGTATGACATTTTTACATTACAGAAAATAAAGGACTTTATCACAATATTCTAATTTTCTGAGACAGTCCTGTAATATTTGTATTTTCTTGATATTGATATAATATTTATGTAATATTTATATTTTCTATATACTTATATGGATAATTATGTAGTAATAGGCATGTTTAAGGAGTATTTATATAGATTATATTTATATGGATATTGTGTAGATATAATAATAGCAATAATGTAAATCCATAGAGTTATAAAGGGGTAGGAACTAGGACATATGTGAATATGAAGATGTAAATGTTTATCTTTTTATTTTTTATTTTTACTTTCATTTTTATATACATGTTCGAAATAAAAATTAATTAATTCATTAAAAAAAAATTCATTCATTCAAAAAAATTCATTCATTCATTCATTCATTCATTTCCTCATGACAAACCTCTCTTTGTCCTGCAGACGGCGACATTGAAAACATAAACCTTGGGGACAACTTTAACTTCTACATGATCCAGGGCCTCCGTCCCGGCTCTGACTACACCGTCACCATCAACCCCATCTTTGGAGACATTGAGGGGCCTGTCACCTCCACCAACGTCAACACACGTAAATACAGACGCACATCCTGTTGTATGAACATAACGGAGAGGATGATGTTCTAAAGAAGAGATCTTTGTCCTTCCTTCTTCTCTCCCCGTCAGTGGACAGTAGTGCCGTTCAGACTCTGACGGTGTCTGCCGTGAGCACCAGTACAGCCGTCATCTCCTGGAACAGCGTCCCGGGGGCCACGGGGTACCGGCTGGCCTGGGGGCCCACCCCAGGTGATTTACTGGCACTCTCTTTAAGTCTTCCCTTTTCTGTTGACTAACTCACTGGCTGTCTGTTCATAAGAGCAATCTGGCCAGTGATCACCACAGGAAACGCATTATTTAATCCTTCATGACTGATTAGACAGTTTGAAACCTCTGTGGGATTTTGTCCAATCGGCATAAAGCCTTACCACCAGTAGTCCCGCCCCTTCTTGGGCGATTTCAGCCAGGTTAAAAACGGACATAATAACAACATTAATAATAATTATTATTATTATTATTAGGGCCCGAGCACTTAGAGTGCGAATGCCCTATTGTATCTGTAGGAATTTTTCTCGTTTTAATTTTTCTGACGAAATGAGGGCCTTTTTTCCCCCTAAACGTGCCCCAAAAGTCACCAAATTTTGCACCAAGCCAGTCCTGGCGAAAAATGTGATATTTAATGTTTTGCATTAATGGGCGTGGCCTAACGGCTCAACAGTGCCCCCTAGAAAACTTTGTGCCTCAAGCCCCACAATACGGTTTGAAGTACATGCACGAAAATGGGTACACACCTGTATCATGTCACAACTTAAAGAAAAGTCTCTTGGCACCATGGCCCAAACCCAACAGGAAGTCGGCCATTTTGAATTAATCATGTAATTTTGGCGCAATTTATGCCATTTCTTCGGCCGTTAATGTGGCCTGAACCGCAACGTGCCCCCAAGTGTGTTATACATCAAAATGTGCGTCTCGATCCGTTGCGCGTTACCGTGGCGACGATAGATGCCAAAAAGCGCACCCCCCCTTCTTCTGATTGGTCGATATGTGATACTTCCTATTTTCTGCCATAACTTTTGAATGGTTTATAAAGAGTCATGGTGGTGTCATCGGACTTAGTTTTGAGTCCTTGAATTTTATTGGTGAAAATTGCACGCGCGAGGGCCCGTTCATCGCTGCTTGCAGCTTTAATTATTATTATTACTGGATCATATTAATTCGGTCATGAAATCACTGGTGGAACAAACTGTCAGCTCCTTTAAATCAGGGCTAAAAACATTACTGTTTACTGAAGCGTACTCTTACATTAAATACTTACCTGCTGTACTCTACTGGCCTTACTTTTTAACAACTTGTGCTTTTTACTATTTTACCTCTTTTTTATCATTTTATTTCATTTTATTTGTTATTTAATGTTTAATTAATAATAATAATAATACATTTTATTTATATAGCGCTTTTCAAGGCACTCAAAGACGCTTTACATTGATAACAAAACACATAGTACAATTACAATACACAGGACAGTACCTAAGGACACAACAAGACACAGGACATTAATCACACATTAAAAGCAGTTCTGTAAAGGTGAGTTTTGAGATGGGATTTGAATGCTGGGAGGTCTGTACAGTCACGACAAGCAAGACAGTTAATTGTGTCTTGCTGCTTTTAATGTTGAGAATCGTTCAAGCCTAATTGTCGTACTGTGCATGACGAAGCAACCAGACGTTTGTGCTAACCCACCGTCAGTTAATTTAATTGAGTTTGTATATAAGTGAAGTAATTAAGTCAGTTAAGTTAATTAATTTGGGCGGGTTTTCTTGGCAACAGTAATTTTTTAATTTGCGTTGACTCAATGTTGTTTAACGGTATATTCGACGTCGGCTCCAGATATTTTGGCGGGAAGGAGCTAGAAGCCAAAGCTATCTTTGATTGACTTTCAGTCTATTGATCAAAGTCACGCAAGGTTTCCCACCATAGCCTAGGCTGACCAAACGTCCTCTTTTCCCCGGACATGTCCTCTTTTTACGTCCTGTCCGGGGCGTCCGGGCGGGTTTTATAAATTGATGATAATGTCCGGTTTTCCTTTTGTGTGTGTGTATATGTGTGTGCGCCCCCCAGTTATCCTTGTTTGGTTCAGCGTGTGTGACGTAATCCCCGAGAGCCTGCCTTGTGGGCGGATCTCCAACACTCAACACTCAGCGGCAGACACACGCTCCCAAGATGCCGAAGCGAAAATGCATCTTCACCCAGTGCTTAGTGGACCGGTACGCAGCGGTATAGGAGTACCCCCACTTCTCAATATTAGCCTCTGGCGTCCCGGGACTTTTTACGGCGTACCGGGACTTCTCATGAGCTCACAGTACTCTGTTCTCTCCTTGTGATTTGGCTACAGTGGCGCCGCAACGCGACTGCCCCTCGTGAGACGTTCACTCGTAAAGCCTGATTTATGGTTCCGCGCTAAATCGACGCAGAGCTGTGTGGTACGCGGCGATGCGCAACGTACCTGCGCGTCTCTGCGTACCATACGGCGTAGGTTCTGCGGTGTAACGCGAATCCATAAATTAGTTTACGGAGGTCCCGGGAGTCGAGAGTGTGCCAGAAAGCATTACCTTACCTCCTGAAATAAAAACGGTCAAAATCATCCCCCCTGAAATAAAAATGAATGTGGTTTTACTGCTTTTTCAGCATTTAGAGTCATCACCAGAAAAATAACAGCAGAAAAATAACTTATTTGACAATTTTTACCTGTTTCAAGTAAATTTTCACTTGAAATAAGTAGAAAATCTGCCAGTGGAACAAGATTTATCTTCTCATTACAAGCAAAAAAATCTTGTTCCACTGGCAGATTTTTCTACTTATTTTAAGTGAAAATCTACTTGAAACAGGTGAAAATTGTTGTTTTTTCCAGTGATGAGTCTTGTTTAAAGTGTAATGAGATTTTTTTTAACTAAAATAAGACATTTTAACTAGAAATAAGACCAATATTCTTGTTAAGATTTTGAGTTTTTGCAGTGATCCATTTTACTTATCCTGTGAAGGACAGAGTCATATTGATAAGTTCAGAAAAGTGTTTTTTATTGTTGTGTTTTGATGTATTTGATGTAAGCCCAGTGGATATTTAAAGCTTACAGAAGGCTGCATTTAACTGCTGCTATGTCATTCCTGCAGTGTTTCTGCAGGTGTTTTTATTTGTAATATATTATATTATTTGTAATCAGCACAAATTATCTGTCCCCATATGATCAAATCCACCATCCCCCCTGATTTTTTTTTACAATTCGAATACTGACTGTAACTGTTATTATTTTAGACATAATAAAAAAGTTGAGTAACTTCTGAGAAGCCTATCTGAATTTCCGTCTTTGAGAGATATTATTTTGTAATATAACTGAATATTATATCCATACATATTAACTTTAAATATATTAAAATGATAACGAATCTTTGAGTAAACTGCGAGTATCATTCAAGTAGGCTATCTCGTGGCCGGGCTGAGTGTCCTCTTTTTTGAAAATCAAAATATGGTCAGCCTACCATAGCCTCACGTATTATCTTTTTACATATATAACACGATTTAATGCCCTCTATGGGTTCCAGGAGGGCTCTCTCACGTACGTAACTCCTGTCAGATGTAAAGTTGGGAAAAGTATGACGGAAACTCAGCCAACGTCATTTCAATACAGCTGAGTCAACAGTTTCTTTTAGTTGTCAGAATTAAGAAGGTTTTTACTGAAATAACAAACCAGTTTCTGTTAAGAGAGGGAAATAAATAATACAACTGGCGATTTTTAAGCAGCTGATATAAAAAAAGTCAATCTTATTTATTGTAATGGTCCTATTATTCCACTAGGTGGCACCATAAAGACTGAAATTTGGGTAAATAACGTCTTCCAATAGTAATACAATATTTATTTTAATGTTGATAGTTTTATTGGGAATTGTGAAACATCAAAGTCACACTTAAACTAATTAATTCAATTAATTAATAACGAATAAATGAATAATTCACAGCCACCAGCAAGGCAAGGCACGTTTATTTGTATAGCACAATTCAACAGAAGGTAATTCAAAGTGCTTTACATCAGCATTAAAAGCAGCAAGACACAATTAAACAGTAAATAACAAATAAAATGATAAGAAAAGAGGTAAAATAATAAAAAGCACAGGAAACCTATTTTTATACCAATCTGCCCACAATGTATACAAATAAAAACAATGAACTTATAAAAATGTCCATACTGTGGTGATAAAATCCAGGCTAGTATATTTGTTATATTACTTATGGACATAGTTGCACCACATAGTGTCCTCGCTTACAGGATAAACACAAGGGAGATGCTGAAAACTCTTTCTCTCTCTGAGAAACTCTGGAAAGAGATTTGGGAAACCACTTTCAAAACGTTCAAGTCGAGCTGTCAGGGGCTCGTGGTGAATTACAAATACAGTGAATAAAGGAGGATTGTTGTTTTCAGAAAACCTAGCCAGAGAGTAGAAAAATCACCTTGGAATACTCCAGTGAAAGAAACAACAACATGCTGTATGACTGCCACTTTGAAACCAAGGAATCAAGTAGAAAAGAAGAACTTGTCTTTGTGATGTGGACTCCTGAATCTGCTCTCATTAAGGCCAAAATGCAGTACGCTAGCTCAAAAGACTCTCTCAAGAAGACCTGACTGGTATCAAACATGAGCTGCAGATGAACGACCTTTCAGACTACGGAAACAGGGATAACTTTGCAGTAAGGCTGGGCGATATGGACCAAAAGTCATATCTCGATATTTTCTAGCTGAATGGCGATACTCGATATATATCTCGATATTTTTTCTGTGCCTTAATTGGGGTTTCCCCCAAAGCATTATAGCATAGCATCTCTGTTAGCTTCATTTTTTTCTGAGGGAAACCCTTAAAAAAACAGTCAGTTTTAATACAAAGCCTCGTGCCAAATGTCACACAGGTTCCTTTATTAACAGAGGTCTGCACAATATCAAAATGTATAAAACAAATGAAATAAAAATAAACTGCCTGCATATATAGAATAAAAATGCTTCTTGAATAAGATAAAACAAATATTCCTTTCCTGCATAACAATTAAATTAAAATACACTGTGCAATTAATACAATGTAGACAGTAACAGGCAGACTTTTCCACTGAGGTTGACAGTTGTGCAAATAACAAAACATTTGTGCAAATCTCAAATAAAACATTCAAGTCAATTTGTCACAAAATAAGCTATATCAAAATCATTAAAAAAAAAAAATGTAAAAAAAAAAAAATTTTTTTTTTTTTTAAATCGATATAAACGATATTGTCTCGTACCATATCGTGTTTGAAAATATATCGATATATATTAAAATCTCGATATATCGCCCAGCCCTACTTTGCAGGGAGGATGGGAAAGGCAAGGGCGTAGGTTTGCATAGGGACGGTAGGGACATAACACTACAAACTTTTCAGGAGGCTCAAATTGTCCCCACCAACTTTTAAGCAACCTTATTTGCATTATATAATGAGTTCAGATATAAAGGTAATTTAGATTGTCTTCCCAAATGTTGTAAGGATTGACCCTACCATTATTAAGTTAATTATTTTCATTATGTTCAGACTTACATTTACCCCTTTTCACTTGCTGAATTTGCCGGTCCATTTTTTTCCTCAAACGCACGTTTGATTGGCTGATGACCATACCATTTTTTCCATAATTGCTCAACCCACTGATGCATTTTAGAGATGAAAATAAGGGAAAAGAAGGTGAAAAAGACAACCAATTAAAGCAATGTATTACTTGTGTGGTGAAGGACAATGGAGGCCAACATGTAGTTCCATATATAGGTTAAGTAGTAGGTAAGAGATTATTAATACGTTTGTATTTATTGTGTATGTAAATATAATTTAAGTTATGTTCAAATATTGCAATTTAAATTGCTAATTATGGAGCCAAATCAGGGCCAAAAGTTTTGCTAATTTGAAAATAAAATTTGAACCTGAATTTTTTTTTTTACAGTTTCAATTTTATTTTTTTCAGTATCAGATCTTTTTTTCAGTTTCAAATCTTATTTCAGTTTCAAATCTTTTTTTCAGTTTCAAATCTTTTTTTCAGTTTCAAAACTTTTTTTTTTCAGTTTCACGTTTTTTTTCAGTTTCACGTCTTTTTTTTTCGGTTTCACTTCTTTTTTTTTCAGTTTCAAATGTATTTTTCAGGTTCAGACTTTTGGCCCGGATCTGGCGTGGGGGGCGTGGCATCAACTGAGAGGGGCGTGGCATCAACTGAGAGGGGCGTGGCATCATGAGTGACAGCAGAACAGAGAAGGCGGGGGACGTTCCTCAGTCATGTTGCCTTCAGGAAACGTAGGTTGCAGAAGTTATCAGTAGAAGTATGATTCAACACTATATACACCATATTCACGTGATTGACAGTGGAAAAAAATGATATTAGTGACACATTTCTGTTTAAAAAGCTGTTTTAGACCGTACTTGGTAGTATGTTGAAGTGGGAAATGTCAAACTTTAAAGTGTGGCTGTTGAACTGTACAGTCTGGCATAGTTTATTGCTTTTATACTGCGATTGGTGCCAAATACGGTCTAAAACAGCTTTTTAAACAGAAATGTGTCACTAATATCAGTTTTTTCCACTGCCAATCACGTGAATATGGTGTATATACAGTGTTGAATCATACTTCTATTGATAACTTCTGCAACCTACATTTCCTGAAGGCAACATGACTGAGGAACGTCCCCCGCCTTCTCTGTTCTGCTGTCACTCATGATGCCACGCCCCTCTCAGTTGATGCCACGCCCCCCACGCCAGATCCGGGCCAAAAGTCTGAACCTGAAAAAAAAATTTGAAACTGAAAAAAAAGAAGTGAAACTGAAAAAAAAAGATGTGAAACTGAAAAAAAAAGACGTGAAACTGAAATAAAAAGATTTGAAACTGAAAAAAAGATCTGATACTGAAAAAAATAAAATTGAAACTGTAAAAAAGAAATTTCGGGTTCAAATTTTTTTTTCAAATTAGCAAAACTTTTGGCCTTGATTTGGCTCCATAGCTAATAAAATCCTGGAATATTCTGGAAGTTTTCAAAATGTTTCTTTAGTAGTTTTTGAAAACAAAGGTTTGATTCAAACCGTGTATCAGGTGAACCAATAAACATGAAAGTTAGTATAAGTCAATACAGATTTATTTTGCATTGATCATTTAGTCTATCAATTAATTAGGTTCATATTTGTGACAAATGTAGCCGTGACCCCCGTTCACCCAATCTGTTTGGTCTTATTAATGTCCCGTCCCCAGCAAAAAGTGTACTGTACATGCAGGTTATGCTGTTATATCGTCCCTACCAATGTTGAGACCAAACCTACGCCCTTGGGGAAAGGGGTTCATCAAAGTTGAGGGGCAGGCCGTCACCTCTGCAGGCGGCAGTCGTTGAATTGCACAACAAACTCTGCTTTCCTGTAATGAAAATAAAAATGGATTTGGAGTGAAGATCGGGGTACATTTTCTAAAGTTTTGGTTTCAGCAGAGCCTAAAGGGGAAATTCTGGGGTTTTGAATACTATTTAAGACATTGGTCCTTGGGGTTATATAGTTGCACCGTTTGGCAGATTTAATTTTTATATGCCCCTATTCAGGTCTAGCATGCTTAAATTCAGTAACTTTCTGTATGTGTTTGAATTTTGACGTGTGAACGCTGCATACAACTTGAATTTTGTAAGTTAAAAATAGCTGGACTCTTAGTATGATGTGTATTTGTCTAGACTGCTACACTCAGGACAAATAAAAGCATACATTTTTAATTAAATGAAACTGCAACTGTTAATCCAAATAAAGTAAATGCAACATTTAAAAGAAAGAAAGAAAGAAAGAAAGAAAGAAAGAAAGAAAGAAAGAAAGAAAGAAAGAAAGAAAGAAAGAAAGAAAGAAAGAAAGAAAGAAAGAAAGAAAGAAAGAAAGAAAGAAAGAAAGAAAGAAAGAAAGAAATACCTGTTGTGCTACCAGAGGTGTCTTCAGTATTCACATTCATTACTCAGGTAGAAGTATAGATACTAGAGTTTAAAAATACTCCTGTAGAAGTTGAAGTATCAACTCAAGTTTTTTACTCAAGTAAAAGTATAAAAGTACTGGTTTCAAAACTACTTAAAGTATAAAAGTAAAAGTAATGTAAGGGGGTAAAAAGCCATTAAGGACAAAAGCCATTGAAAATGAATGCATCTTAGTATAATGCAAATATATTAAAGAAGCATATATGTGTACTATTGAGCATTAACATGTGTTTCAGAGAGCAGCAGATATGATGACTAGTTGCCTATAAGTATTGTTATGGTGCAAAAAGTCAAACTTCAGAGGCATGTTATCATTTATCCTAACCTTTATTGGAATGTACATCCAAGTTTAGTTGCAGGAATCTGAGGGAACGGATGTAAGAACAAAACTGGACAAGAACATCTGAAACAACCACAACCAAATTCACTCTTAAATCTTAATTTAACTGGATAGTTTTTATTAAAGGCCAAAATGAAATAGAGTAACGAGGCTGTTTTTAAAATGTAAAGAGTAAAAAGTACAGATAATTGTGTGAAAATGTAAGGAGTAAAAGTAAAAAGTCATCTGAAAAATAATTACTCCAGTGAAGTATAGATAACCAAAATTTCTACTTAAGTAAGGTAACAAAGTATTTGTACTTCATTACTTGACACCTCTGTGTACCACTGCTGTTTTTCAGAGTTTGTGGGCCGGGATCGTCCCAGGCAGTTGGCTCTGAACGGCAGCATCACAGAGTACCAGCTGAAGAACGTGGCCCATGATACGGAGTACGTCCTGACTCTGTACGTGCTGTTTGGATCGTTGGTTGGACCTGGAATCTCTGGAACCTTCAAAACCTGTGAGTATTTTAGTTTTTGTCTGGACTAGACGCTACAGTCCACTTCAGGAGAGGACACGGGAGTGCAGTGGATTAGGGGACCTATTCTGAAAACCAGGTTTTCTCTTGCTTTAACATATATAAAGTGGTCTCCCCTCAGCCTGCCAACTCAGAGAAGGAGGAAAAGCAACCAAATTCTGCAGTGTCTGTACAGCCGCCCGGATGAGCCGTCCAGTGTCACGTGGATCCACGAGCTGTTCAGATTCTGCTCGTTACGTAACGACGATGCGTGAAACCACAACTAACTCTGGCTGGAACAACAACAACTCCGCCAGTCGAAATGTCAAGAAAAAAGTCGAAATGTTGAGAAAAAAGTCGAAATGTCGAAATTAATGTTGAAGTACAATTTCGAGAAAAAAAGTCAAAATGTCGATAAAAGTCAAAATGTCGAGAAAAAAGTTGAAATTTCGAGAAAAAAAGTTGAAATGTCAGGTAAAAAAGTCGAAATTTCGAGAAAAAAGTCAATGTCGAACAAAAAAATTCGAAATTTCGAGAAAAAAGTCAAAATGACGAGAAAAAAAGTTGAAATTTCGAGAAAAAAGTTGAAATGTTGAGAAAAAAAGTTGAAATGTTGAGCAAAAAAGTTGAATTTTCGAGGAAAAAGTCGAAATGTCGAGCAAAAAATTTGAAATTTCGAGAAAAAAGTTGAAATGTTGAGAAAAAAAGTTGAAATGTTGAGCAGGTTTTTTCTTGCTTTAACATATATAAAGTGGTCTCCCCTCAGCCTGCCAACTCAGAGAAGGAGGAAAGCAACCAAATTCTGCAGTGTCTGTACAGCCGCCCGGATGAGCCGCCCAGTGTCACGTGGATCCACGAGCCGTTCAGATTCTGCTTGTTACGTAACGACGATGCGTGAAACCACAACTAACTCTGGCCGGAACAACAACAACTCCGCCAGCCGAAATGTTGAGAAAAAAGTCGAAATGTCGAGAAAAAAGTTGAAATTTCGAGAAAAAAAGTTGAAATGTCAGGTAAAAAAGTCGAAATTTCGAGAAAAAAGTCAAAATGTCGAACAAAAAAATTTGAAATTTCGAGAAAAAAGTCAAAATGACGAGAAAAAAAGTAGAAATTTCGAGAAAAAAGTTGAAATGTTGAGAAAAAAAGTTGAAATGTTGAGAAAAAAAGTTGAAATGTTGAGCAAAAAAGTTGAAATGTTGAGCAAAAAAGTTGAAATTTCGAGAAAAAAGTCGAAATGTCGAGAAAAAAAGTTGAAATTTCGAGAAAAAAGTTGAAATGTTGAGAAAAAAAGTTGAAATGTTGAGCAAAAAAGCTGAAATTTTGAGAAAAAAGTCGAAATGTCAAGCAAAAAATTCAAAATTTCGAAAAAAAAGTCGACATTTCGAGATTAAAGGGGACCTATTATGAAAAACAGGTTTTTTCTTGCTTTAACATATATAAAGTGGTCTCCCCTCAGCCTGCCAACTCAGAGAAGGAGGAAAGCAACCAAATTCTGCAGTGTCTGTACAGCCGCCCGGATGATCCATCCAGTGTCACGTGGATCTACGAGCCGTTCAGATTCTGCTCGTTACGTAACGACGATGTGTGAAACCACAACTAACTCTGGCCGGAACAACAACTCCGCCAGCCGAAATGTCGAGAAAAAAGTCGAAATGTCGAGAAAAAAGTCGAAATGTCGAAATTAATGTTGAAGTACAATTTTGAGAAAAAAAGTCAAAATGTCGATAAAAGTCAAAATGTCGAGAAAAAAGTTGAAATTTCGAGAAAAAAAGTTGAAATGTCAGGTAAAAATGTCTAAATTTCAAGAAAAAAGTCAAAATGTCGAACAAAAAAATTCGAAATTTCGAGAAAAAAGTCAAAATGACGAGAAAAAAAGTTGAAATTTCGAGAAAAAAGTTGAAATTTTGAGAAAAAAAGTTGAAATGTTGAGCAAAAAAGTTGAAATGTTGAGCAAAAAAGTTGAAATTTCGAGAAAAAAGTCGAAATGTCGAGAAAAAAAGTTGAAATTTCGAGAAAAAAGTTGAAATGTTGAGAAAAAAAGTTGAAATGTTGAGCAAAAAAGCTGAAATTTTGAGAAAAAAGTCGAAATGTCGAGATTAAAGGGGACCTATTATGAAAAACAGGTTTTTTCTTGCTTTAACATATATAAAGTGGTCTCCCCTCAGCCTGCCAACTCAGAGGAGGAAAGCAACCAAATTCTGCAGTGTCTGTACAGCCGCCCGGATGAGCCGTCCAGTGTGATGTTTCTTCTACGAGCCGTTCAGATTCTGCTCCCGTCGTTACGTAACCAAAATGCAAACCACGCCCACAACTATAAAACCATGTAACTGCAACAGCGTCCGACTATCGTAGCACTGCGTGACATTGGACGCTCTCTGTCCATCTCGCTCCAGCAGCTGCCACTTTATTGAGGTTTTTGTAGTGAAATGAGGAGGAATCATAGAGATAACTTCTCATTTCAACTAACTGGATCAGCCGTTCCTCATCCATGACTGTTTCCTACAGCGCTTTCAACCGGCTTTCAACGCGAGCGACAGGAAGAAAATAGAAGCAGGACGTCCGACAAATGTTCAGCTTAAAACGGTTACAGTCCAATAGAAAATAAAGCAAATGGATGGATGGAATTGATTTTGTCGCTGACGCTCGCTCGCATCGCATGCAGTTATGACTCGGTTATCACTCCGCCGGCCGGAGCTTCCGCCATTTTTTCGTAGCGGTGTATCGCGTCATTCAGGCAGCCAATCAGCACAGTGCTCATTATCATAGCCCCGCCCACTCAGAATCCTGCATAGATAATGAGGTTTAGTGGTGGGTATTGGGAAGGACCTCAGGATACGATACGCATCGCGATACTTGAGCTGCGATACGATAGAATATTGCGATATCCCGATTATGCGATATATCGCGATATTCTACATAGTTCACCGAAAAATTTAAAAATGCATTACACATCTTAAAATCCAAGTTGTATATAAGTACATCAGATGATAGTGATAATTCATTGGACAAACTGAGTCAAAACAATGTAATTCAAACTTTCCATTTTAATATGCAACATATTTGCATGAAAAAACACACTGAAACACAATAAAAAGTGCAGCGTGCATTATTCTTAGATACAAAATACTCAAAATAAAATGCAGTGTCTCACCCACACTGAAATTGAAATCACAAAAATACAGTACAGCTAGGGGTGGGCAAAAATATTGATATATTATATACAATATTACATTACAATTAATTACAATATATCGCGATACATACGTTGAATATCGATATCGTATCGGGAGACTATGTATCGCGATATATTGCCGTATCAATATTTTTGCCCACCCCTAATGAGGTTAGAAACGGTAAAGATAAAGACATGGTTTAGAGGCCGAATTTCTAATATATTTCGCAAAAACAATCAAAAGCTTGCTTTTAAGACATTCAAGGCCTGTTTAAAATAGGTATTAGATGCCATAATAGGTCCCCTTTAAGCCACAGCCTTTTGGGTATTGTTGTAATGTTTAATAGTACAAAAGGTCCAGGTGTGATAAATGGGATTAAAGAAGGTAAATTATACAATTTTTAAACAAAACCTTATGTCTTAATGTAATAATCAACTGTACATCTACAAAAAAAACCTAACAGTTCTTGCTTAAAGTTGTTTTATTTCCTTCATTTCCTCAGCTCCTTTGGGTTATGTGTCCAACTTCAAGGTGACGTCCTACACCAGTTCCTCCATAGATGTTGAGTGGAGTCCCATTGTTGGAGCTACGGAGTACAAACTGTCCTGGGACACAGGTGACGACCTTAATAATATCTTAATAATGTCTTAACGTTATGACCCAGCAGGGTGCACTGCAACAACTCTAAATCTTAACAAGAATATTTGTCTTATTTCTAGTTAAAATGTCTAATCCTTCTTCCTTTCCTCTTTTCCTCCTTTTTTACCCTCCTTTACTCCTTTTTCTTCCTACCTCCCTTTCGTCATTCGTTCCTTTATTACCTTTTTTGCTTTTCCTTCCTTCTTTACTTATTTTATCCATTCCTTCCTTCTTCCCTCCCTTCTTTCTTTCCTTTTCTCCATTATTTCCTTCCTTTCTCCCTTACTTCCATCTTTTCTCCCTTCCTTACTCCCTTTCCTACTTCCTTCCTTCTTTCCTTCTTTTCTCCTTTCTCCCTTCCTTCCATCTTTTCTCCCTTCATTACTCCCTTTCCTACTTCCTTCCTTCTTTCCTTCTTTCCTCCCTTCCATCGTTTCTCCCTTCTTTATTCTCTTTCCTACTTCCTTCCTTCTTTCCTTTCTTTCTCCCTTCCTTCCATCTTTTCTCCCTTCCTTGCTCCCTTTCCTAATTCCTCCCTTCTTTCCTTCTTTTCTCCCTTCTCCCTTCCTTCCATCTTTCCTCCCTTCCATCTTTCCTCCCTTCCATCTTTTCTCTCTTCCTTACTCCCTTTCCTACTTCCTTTCTTCCTTCCATCTTTTCTCCCATCTTTCCTCCCTTCCATCTTTTCTCTCTTCCTCACTCCCTTTCCTACTTTCTCCCTTCCTTCCATCTTTTCTCCCTTCCTTATTCCCTTTCCTAATTCCTTCCTTCTTTCCTTCTTTTCTCCTTTCCTTACTCCCTTTCCTACTTCCTTCCTTCCTTCCATCTTTTCTCCCTTCCTTACTCCCTTTCCTACTTCCTTCCTTCTTTCCTTCTTTCCTCCCTTCCATCGTTTCTCCCTTCTTTATTCTCTTTCCTACTTCCTTCCTTCTTTTCTCCTTTCTCCCTTCCTTCCATCTTTTCTCCCTTCCTTACTCCCTTTCCTACTTCCTTCCTTCTTTCCTTCTTTTCTCCCTTCTTTCCTCCCTTCCATCGTTTCTCCCTTCTTTATTCTCTTTCCTACTTCCTTCCTTCTTTTCTCCTTTCTCCCTTCCTTCCATCTTTTCTCCCTTCCTTACTCCCTTTCCTACTTCCTTCCTTCTTTCCTTCTTTTCTCCCTTCTTTCCTCCCTTCCATCGTTTCTCCCTTCTTTATTCTCTTTCCTACTTCCTTCCATCTTTTCTTCCTTCCATCTTTTCTCCCTTCCTCACTCCCTTTCCTAATTCCTCCCTTCTTTCCTTCTTTTCTCCTTTCTCCATTCCTTCCATCTTTTCTCCCTTCTTTCCTTCCTTCCATCTTTTCTCCCTTCCTTACTCCCTTTCCTACTTCCTTCCTTCTTTCCATCTTTTCTCCCTTCTTTCCTCCCTTCCATCTTTTCTCTCTTCCTCACTCCCTTTCCTACTTTCTTCCTTCTTTCCTTCTTTTCTCCTCTCTCCCTTCCTTCCATCTTTTCTCCCTTCCTTACTCCGTTTCCTACTTCCTTCCTTCTTTCCTTCTTTTCTCCTTTCTCCCTTCCTTCCATCTTTCCTCCCTTCCATCTTTTCTCCCTTCTTTATTCTCTTTCCTACTTCCTTCCATCTTTCCTCCCTTCCATCTTTTCTCTCTTCCTTACTCCCTTTCCTACTTCCTCCCTTCCTTCCATCTTTTCTCCCTTCCTTATTCCCTTTCCTAATTCCTTCCTTCTTTCCTTCTTTTCTCCTTTCTCCCTTCCTTCCATCTTTCCTCCCTTCCATCTTTTCTCCCTTCTTTATTCTCTTTCCTACTTCCTTCCATCTTTCCTCCCTTCCATCTTTTCTCTCTTCCTTACTCCCTTTCCTACTTCCTCCCTTCCTTCCATCTTTTCTCTCTTCCTTACTCCCTTTCCTACTTCCTTCCTTCTTTTCTACTTTCTTCCTTACTTCCTTCCTTCATTCCTTCTTTTCTCCCTTCACCGTCCCTTGACCCAAAGACAGCACAAGGGTTAAGTGTAACGAGATTTTTTTACTAAAAATTAGACATTTTAACTAGAAATAAGTTTTTGCAGTGTGCTGCTGCAGCTCCTGTTAGATGATATACTTACATTGTAAAAAGAAACTAAACAAACCGTGTCTATGTGCATCCTGACAGATGATAAGCCGCCCCAGTCCCAGTATCTGGACCGCAGCGTCCTCTCCCACCGGATCCCAGACCTGAACCCGCGGTCCACGTACACGGTCACCATCCGTGCCGTTTACGGCAACTCGGAGGGGCCAGAAATCTCCCTGTCTCAGCTCACAGGTACAGAGCGGATGTGAGGTGTCAGCTAGTTTCATTAATCATGATTCATCTTCTGATTTAAATAGCTCTGCGTAGCCGTACACTCATTATAATTAGATTGGAGAGAAGATGGAAGAAGAAGTTCCTCCTCCCGCGTCGTGGACGCTCCGTGGTGTCCTGGTTTGACTGACGCGTCGTGTACTTTAGCCTCCCTGTTTTAACCACAGCTGCTGTCACTTGGACTACGTGTCACTGCGTCCGAGTTAGCGGGGTTGCTATCATTTTTATCCCTGTCACTGTCGAAGTAAATGTGTAACAGCAAAGACCCAAGAGTGAAATGATAGGGTATGTGAACCTCGTTGGATTTTACAGATAATCTTCCAGTTTTTATGCATCGTGGCTTGAATAAAGTTGAGTACGAATTTAAATGTGAATTCAGGTTCTCCTGGGATGCATAAACTGAATTTGGAAAGCAAATTAATTCCCACTTGCTTTCCAAATCTTTTCATGAATTCCTTACAGCCAACTCTCAGGTCCATTCTTACAACACTAGACACAGTAATAAACTTCATCCCCCTTTTTGTCGCACTACACACACCCAGTTTTTCTTTTGCTTATAGAGGCTCCTTAATCTGGAATTCCTATCAGTTCATTGTTGAATCATCCTCTTCTATCAAAATGTTTAAGTTAAGACTTAAAAATATTCTGTTAAATCAAAACTCTTAAACGTTTATTTTACAGTATGTTAGATGTGGATTATTTGTCACGTCTTGGGGTAAGGTGTGGACCCAAACGCAGGAGAGCAGGAGGCGGGAGGCAGGAGTCGGCAAAAAAAATAGGATTTATTTAACAAAAGGGGAAAAACAAAGCGCTGCTTGGCAGGATCAAAACAAACTAAAGGGATCAAAAAACTTGGAGGAAGAACATGGCAGGAAACATGAGGAACAAAACAGTACGGTCCGACAGGGAACGACAAGACCAGATATACACAGGGGATAACGAGACACGACGAGGGTCTTGGCGTGGGAACTTGGCGTGACACGGGGACTTGGCTTGGCTGCGGGGGAACCCGGGTCCGGGGCGCTGGCTGCGGGGGGTCCGGGACCATCATCGGAGCAGGGGCTGATGCGTCCGGGACCACCACCGACGATGCGCCCGAGACCACCGCCGGAACGGTGGCTAGCTGGGGCTGACGTCGACGCCGTCGCTCCAGAGCCTGGATGCTCCGGGGCCCACCCCGAGCCAGGCGTGTTCCCCAGAAGGGGGACTTCTCAAACAACCTCCTGTTTTCCCAGAGGGAAATCCATTCTCCCGCTGGGTCCATTTGTGGTCGGACCATTCTGTCACGTCTAGGGGTAAGGTGTATGGAGCCAAATCAGGGCCAAAAGTTTTGCTAATTTGAAAATAAAATTTGAACCTGAAATTTTTTTTTTACAGTTTCAGTTTTGTTTTTTTCAGTATCAGATCTTTTTTTCAGTTTCAAATCTTTTTATTTCAGTTTCAAATCTTTTTTTCAGTTTCAAATCTTTTTTTTTCAGTTTCACGTCTTTTTTTTTTCAGTTTCACATCTTTTTTTTTCAGTTTCACTTCTTTTTTTTCAGTTTCACATCTTTTTTTTTTCAGTTTCACTTCTTTTTTTTCAGTTTCACATCTTTTTTTTTCAGTTTCACTTCTTTTTTTTTCAGTTACAAATTTTTTTTTCAGGTTCAGACTTTTGGCCCGGATCTGGCGTGGGGGGGCGTGGCATCAACTGAGAGGGGCGTGGCATCATGAGTGACAGCAGAACAGAGAAGGCGGGGGACGTTCCTCAGTCATGTTGCCTTCAGGAAACGTAGGTTGCAGAAGTTATCAGTAGAAGTATGATTCAACACTGTATAAACACCATATTCACGTGATTGGCAGTGGAAAAAACTGATATTAGTGACACATTTCTGTTTGAAAGGCTGTTTTAGACCGTAATTGGCACCAATCGCAGTATAAAAGCAATAAACTATGCCAGACTGTACAGTTCAACAGCCACACTTTAAAGTTTGACATTTCCCACTTCTACATACTACCAAGTCTGTCTAAAGCAGCGGTCTAAAACAGCTTTTTAAACAGAAATGTGTCACTAGTATCCGTTTTTTCCACTGCCAATCACGTGAATATAGTGTATATACAGTGTTGAATCATTCTTCTACTGATAACTTCTGCAACCTACGTTTCCTGAAGGCAACATGACTGAGGAACGTCCCCCGCCTTCTCTGTTCTGCTGTCACTCATGATGCCACGCCCCTCTCAGTTGAGGCCACGCCCCCCACGCCAGATCCGGGCCAAAAGTCTGAACCTGAAAAAAAAATTTGTAACTGAAAAAAAAAGAAGTGAAACTGAAAAAAAAAGATGTGAAACTGAAAAAAAAAGACGTGAAACTGAAAAAAAAAAGATTTGAAACTGAAAAAAAGATTTGAAACTGAAATAAAAAGATTTGAAACTGAAAAAAAGATCTGATACTGAAAAAAATAAAACTGAAACTGTAAAAAAAAAATTTCAGGTTCAAATTTTATTTTCAAATTAGCAAAACTTTTGGCCCTGATTTGGCTCCATACAGGTGTGGACCCAAACGCAGACAGGGTGCTTGCGCAAGTCTTGAAAGTCTTAATAAGTATGGAATTTTGAAACACTGTTTTCCAGACCTTGAAAAGTCTTGAATTTTGTGTGAAAGTCTTAATAAAGTATGGGGAAAAAATGTATGGTAGAATTATACAGTATGCTCAAAGGCATTGTGAAAATGTGAAATTCATGTACTTGTGATTTTCATGTTTTGAAACGTTTTCATCAGTAAAAACATAATTTACTGTGAATAATGCATTCGTTGAATACTAGGCTATAGAAAATTCTAACAAACATTTCTAATAAACACAATTGGTACAATCTTAACCAATGAAGTAGGCAGTGGGCACACAAGTATACAAGTACGTAAAGTTAAGGTCTTGGGAAAAAAAATATCAGTTTTAAAAAGGTCTGGGAAAAGTCTGGAATTTTAATTTGGAAAAAGAGCAAGCACCCTGCGCAGAAGAGCAGGAGGCGGGAGGCGGGAGTCGGCAAAAAATAGGATTTATTTAACAAAAGGGGAAAAACAAAGCGATGCTTGGCAGGATCAAAACAAACTAAAGGGATCAAAAAGGAGGAAGAACGTGGCAGGAAACATGAGGAACAAAACAGTACGTTCCGACAGGGAACAAGGGAATGACAAGACCAGATATACTCAGGGGATAACGAGACATGACGAGACACAGGTGCAGACAATCAGGGCAGATGGGACACAGGCGGGGCAAAACAGAAACTGAAAGCTGGGGGGAATGTCAAACCCTGACATTATTACCATACATACTCTCATGTTTTAGTTTTTTGCGTTCCCTGCTGATGTTGTTTGCTTTCTTATTGTCTGTTGTTATAGCTTCTTGTTTATTTTGTGAATACCAGTATTATTGTTGTTGTTAATTTATTTGTCAATTCTTTCATTTCCTTGGGGAGATGCTTTTTATAAGCCCGTACAGGGTTTTTTAAGCTCTCCCACACATATTATTTTTGGCTGTTAGTTGTTGTTTTTGTTTTTCTCTTTTATGGTGCAAAGAAAAAAAAGAAAGAAAAGAATCACCTGGCAGTGTTTTTATTATTTTCTTCCTCTCAGCTGCGGTCTCGGACTCTGGGCCGATCCAGGCCGTGAGTGGGGTGAAAGTCGTGGACATTGGGGTAAACTCCTTCACCCTGTCCTGGAAGAAAACACCAGGGGTTTCTGGGTACAAAATCTCCTGGGTGCCCTTCCTTGGTAAGCGCAGATACATCCTTGCACAAATTAATAAATGCTTCATTTCTTCTTACATCACACTTGTTGTTCTTCATTTGTCGCTGTGGGATTTTTAGCAAATATCTAAGTGATATTTTTTCCCCAATTTAAACAGCTTGTTGCTTCCATTTTTAACATAATGAAAACAACATTCCTAATTTTCCCTTCTGTGGCTCATTGCTTTAGTGTTTCGGCTGTTTAACTCATCGTTACTGTGCTTTGTTTCTTTATCTTTTTAAATATTCCCCGCTCCAGGAGGTAACGAGAAGTCCCAAGTGGTGTCTGCGTCTTCCACCTCCTTCACCATCCTGCAGCTGCAGCAGAGCTCGGCTTATAAGATCCAGGTTTCCCCCATCGTGGGCAGCAGAGAGGGGGGCCCGGTCCTGGTCACCGCTCGCACCCGTGAGTTTGTTTCACACACATATTCAATTCAATTCAATTCAATTCAATTTTATTCAATTTTATTTGAATAGCGTCTAATACAGGCGTCGGCAACCCAAAATGTTGAAAGAGCCATATTGGACCAAAAACACAAAAAACTAATATGTCTGGAGCCGCAAAAAATGAAAAGTCTTGTATAAGCCTTAGAATGAAGACAACACATGCTGCATGTATCTATATTAGTTATAACTGGAGGAAGATTTTTATTTTCATTATGCACTTCGAGAAAAAAGTCGAAATTTCGAGAAAAAAGTCGAAATGTCAAGATTAATGTTGAAGTACAATCTTGAGAAAAAAGTCGAAATGTCGAGAAAAAAGTCAATGTCGAAAAAAGTCAAAATTTCGAGAAAAAAGTCGAAATGTGGAGAAAAACTCAAAATGTCGAGGAAATAGTGAAAATTTCATGAAAAAACTCAAAATGTTGAGAAAAAAGTCAAAATGTCGAGATTAAAAAGGAAAGGAAAAAGGAAGAAAAAAGAGAAAAACAGGAAAAAAAAGAATAAAAAAAAGAGAAAAAAAATTTTAAAAAAAAGATCAAAAACTTTTGAAAAAGCTCCAGGGAGCCGCTAGGGCGGCACTAAAGAGCCGCATGTGGCTCTAGAGCCGCGGGTTGCCGACCCCTGGTCTAATACAACAGATGTTGTCTCTAGACGCTTTACAGAGACCCAGAACATGACCCCCGAGCAGTTATTACATAAACAATGGCAGGTAAAAACTCCCCTAGTGGGAGAAAAGCCTTAAGCCAAACAGTGGCAAGGAAAAACTCCCCTTTAGGAGGAAGAAACCTTGAGCAGGACCAGGCTCATAAGGGGGGACCCTCCTGCCGAGGGCCAGACTGGTGGGTCAGGGACGGCAACAGCACAGCAGGCAGGTGGAAGCAGCAACGGGATGACCAGGGGTGGGGACCGCAGGCCAGCACGCAGCTCCCGAAGCTCCGGCCCAATCAGCAAGTCCCAGGTTGGGGTGCAGGGTCGGGGAAAGGTTGAGAAGGGGCAGGGCCAGGGAGAGGAGTCTTGACGGACAAATCTCTCCCCTGCCTGACCGGGCCGGTACCCTGCCCCTCACTCCCACACTGCAGGATCCGGTGTTGTGCATTCAGAGAGGCTCTTCGCCACCGGCAGAGGATGCTGCACCATGTACAAAAGAGAAAAAAGAAAAGGGGGGCCAGCACAAGAAACTACAGGAGCGATGGACAAAAATTATATCTATGAGATACTTATAATAAATAAAAATGGAAATGGAGAAGAGAGGAAGGGAAAAGGAGAGGAGAAGAAGGGTGAGAGGCACCGCCCAGTGGATCATGTCGGTGCCCCCCTGCAGCATAAGCCTATAGCAGCATATCTACCACCAAGCTATATTTGAGACTAACTATTATAGTCTTGTTCTATGGCTGCAACTATGACTACTGACTCTAACACACTAGAGTTTACACTACCTAGAGATTTACCAACACCAGCTAGAGGTTTACTAAACACTAACTATAGGCTTTACTAAACAGAAAGGTTTTAAGTTTAGTTTTAAAGGTGGAGGTGGTGTCAGCCTCCTTAACCCAGATTGGAAGTTGGTTCCATAGTAGTGTTGCCTGATAGCAGAACGCCTGCCCTCCAAATCTACATTTGGATACTCTAGGAACTAGGAGTAAACCTGCACTCTGAGAGCGGAGAGCTCTGCCAGGAACATAAGGCACTATCAGGTCTTGCAAATAATGCGGAGCTAAGCCGTTTTAGGCTTTATATGCAAGTAATACAATTTTAAATTGGATTCTGAATTTTACAGGTAGCCAATGGAGCGACGCTAACACTGGAGAGACGTGGTCTCTCCTGCTGATTCCTGTCAGTACTCGTGCTGCTGCATTCTGGATCAGCTGGAGCCTATTCAGCAAATTACTTGGACATCCTGCTAACAACACATCACAGTAATCCAGTCTAGAAGATACAAACGCATGAACTAGTTTTTTTAGAGTTACACAGCCGGGGAGGAATCCTTGATCCTCCTGAATCCAGGATTCAATGGTCACCTGGACTCTCTGCAACAGCACCCCTGCAGAGAGTTTATGCATCCCAGGAGAAGCTGAATCCTCTGTAGTTAGAACACAACCTCTAGAAGATCAAATTATTATCAGAATAAACGGTTTTCAGTTAGAGACGTTTCTGTCCTTCAACATTCTTCAAGGTTTGGTGAATATATCAAACACAGTCCTTGACTTAATTTGACCTGGTTTCTCTCCTGATGTTGCAACACTTGCGTCTGTGTGTGTGTGTGTGTGTGTGTGATTCAGTGGATCTGCCAAAAGTGGAGGGATTTGTTGCTCTGAACACGACCGACAGCAGCACTGTCCTGAACTGGACACGCGTGGCCGGCGTCTCTGGATACTTTCTCTCCTGGAGACACATCTCAGGTTTGTGGCGCAGCAGAACTGGGCTTTATTACTTTATTAGGTACACCTCCACCTTCATTAGGGCTTTCATTAATCAACCTCTTGTAGTTTTATGCATATTTGGGTTTAACATGTATTTAAATAAAGTTGTGTAATGTTCAAAGAGGATATTCAATGTTCAAATATACTGTCACATGAGTACGTTTTGTTGAAAAGGGAAATATGAAGATCTCACAACATATTAATGCATGAACTATCTCTGTGTAAATCCTAGTGAGCCAGTGCTTCACACAGAATAATCTTCTCACGATTAGGTTAATCATTTTGTGTAAAGATCTCTCACTCTCATGTTTCTGTGTCTCGTTCAGTGCTGGATACAAAGACGGAAACCCTGAGCCCTTCCTTCTCCTCCTTTAAGATCGGAGACCTCCTGTACGGCAGGACGTACATCTTCACCATACGACCTCTGTACGGAGAGGTGGAGGGGCCTATAAGCACCATCTATGAGAAAATATGTAAGAACTAATTTAAATGCTGTCATACAATTCCTGTGAAAGTGTCAGGATCAGTGAGGAAATCTGATATGAGAACAAAACATTCAGCTTAGATACTTTATAAGGTGTTTTTGGTACTTGGGGAAGGGTTGCTTTTTCCTTAACCCTTGTGCTGTCTTCGGGTCAAGGAAGGAAGGAAGGAAGGAAGGAAGGAAGGAAGGAAGGAAGGAAGGAAGGAAGGAAGGAAGGAAGGAAGGAAGGAAGGAAGGAAGGAAGGAAGGAAAGGAGAAAACAAGGAAAGAAGGAAGGAAGGGAGAGAAGAGGAAGGGAAAAAGAAGGAAGGAAGGAAGGAAGGAAGGAAGGAAGGAAGGAAGGAAGGAAGGAAGGAAGGAAAGAAAGAGGAAGGGAAACAAGAAGGAAGAAAGGAAGGAAGGAAGGAAGGAAAAAGGAAGGAAGGAAGGAAGGAAGGGAGAAAACAAGGAAAGAAGGAAGGAAGGAAGGAAGGAAGGAAGGAAGGAAGGAAGGAAGGAAGGAAGGAAGGGAAACAAGAAGGAAGGAAGGAAGGAAGGAAGGAACGGAGAAAACAAGGAAAGAAGGAAGGGAGGGAGAAAAGAGGAAGGAAGGAAGAAAGGAAGGAAGGAAGGAAGGAAGGAAGGAAAGAGGAAGGGAAACAAGAAGGAAGGAATGAAGGAAGGAAGGAAGGAAGGAAGGAAGGAAGGAAGGAAAGAAAGAGGAAGGGAAACAAGAAGGAAGAAAGGAAGGAAGGAAGGAAGGAAGGAAGGAAGGAAGGGAGAAAACAAGGAAAGAAGGAAGGAAGGAAGGAAGGAAGGAAGGAAGGAAGGAAGGAAGGAAGGAAGGAAGGAAGGAAGGAAGGAAGGAAGGAAGGAAGGAAGGAAGGAAGGGAGAAAACAAGGAAAGAAGGAAGGGAGGGAGAAGGAAGGAAGGAAGGAAGGAAGGAAGGAAGGGAGAAAAGAAGGAAATAAGGAAGGGAGGAAGGAAGGAAGGAAGGAAGGGAGAAAGGAAGGAAGGAAGGAAGGAAGGAAAGGAGAAAACAAGGAAAGAAGGAAGGAAGGGAGAGAAGAGGAAGGGAAAAAGAAGGAAGGAAGGAAGGAAGGAAGGAAGGAAGGAAGGAAGGAAGGAAGGAAGGAAAGAAAGAGGAAGGGAAACAAGAAGGAAGAAAGGAAGGAAGGAAGGAAAAAGGAAGGAAGGAAGGAAGGAAGGGAGAAAACAAGGAAAGAAGGAAGGAAGGAAGGAAGGAAGGAAGGAAGGAAGGAAGGAAGGAAGGGAAACAAGAAGGAAGGAAGGAAGGAAGGAACGGAGAAAACAAGGAAAGAAGGAAGGGAGGGAGAAAAGAGGAAGGAAGGAAGAAAGGAAGGAAGGAAGGAAGGAAGGAAAGAGGAAGGGAAACAAGAAGGAAGGAAGGAAGGAAAGAGGAAGGGAGAAAGGAAGGAAGGAAAGAGGAAGGGAGAAAAGAAGGAAGGAAGGAAGGAAGGGAAACAAGAAGGAAGGAAGGAAGGAAGGAAGGAAGGAAGGAAGGAAGGAAGGAAAGAAGAAGGGAAGGAAGGAAGGAAGGAAGGAAGGAAGGAAAGAGGAAGGGAAACAAGAAGGAAGGAAAGAAGGAAGGAAGGAAGGAAAGAGGAAGGGAGAAAAGAAGGAAGGAAGGAAGGAAGGAAAGAGGAAGGGAAACAAGAAGGAAGGAAGGAAGGAAAGAGGAAGGAAGGAAGGAAGGAAGGAAGGAAGGAAGGAAGGAAGGAAGGAAGGAAGGAAGGAAGGAAGGAAGGAAGGAAGGAAGGAAGGAAGGAAGGAAGGAAGGAAGGAAGGAAGGAAGGAAGGAAGGAAGGAAGGGAGGGAGGGAGGGAGGGAGGGAGGGAGGGAGGGAAGGAAGGAGGGAGGGAGAATTAGTTCATTTTGACCCAAAGACAGTACAAGGGTTAAAGGAGGTTTTCTGCTCCATCAACTTCCTAAATCAGATCCTGGTTTGATGCAGGACACCAGTCAGCCACTGTTTGGCCTGTTATATGAAAACTTACGAACCTTTGAGTAGATTGTTTACATGAAACACCAGTTTGAAGTAAGGTAGGAACAACTTCACGCTGAGGAAAAGGCCTTAGCAATTACAGAATGAAAAGCTGGTTCTGAATCCATGAAAGTGCAATTAAACTCAGAGATGAAAACAGCAGAAGTTTATTTTCCCGTGTGTGTGTGTGTGTGTGTGTGTGTATCTGCATAATTCAGTGTGAATTCAGCCCTCAGATGTGTAGCTGCTGCAGTGACTCCGCTTCACCCCATAAACCCCAGGAGTTATTTATTTATTTCCCTATAAATCCGTTATGTTATGGTTCTGTGCATCTCAGTGCAGGGAGATGATCCTGTTAAAGCGGGCCAGCCTGTACAAACCACCGCGGCTCCAAACTCCATCCGTATCACGACCGGGTCCCAGTCCTCCTCCGACGGCGACGCCGTCGTCACTCCATCCGCCACAGAGGCCACCGGGCATCCAACCGCTCCGTCAACCACTAAACCCTTCACAGCTAAGACTCCGAGAGTCACTGAAGCCAAAGCTGCAGACACGTCCCTAAAGTCAAAGACAACAGCTCCACAACCAGGTATTTGGGACATGCTGGACTCTGATTGTGCATATTTAGATAAATACCGTATTTTCTGGACTATAAGCCGCTACTTTTTTCATAGGTTTTGAACCGTGCAGCTTATACAAAGGTGCGGCTATTCTGTGGATTTTTCTTCCACCACTCGGGGCGCTCTAACCGGAATTAGAATCAAAACTAAGACAAAATAAATGCAAAGAAGAATACGCTACTTCTTCTTTAGCAGATAGAAGTAGGTAGAAGCAGATTTCAAACAGATAAATAAATACCGGTTATTTTCTCTTGGTTCTGTCCCGATTTAATCAGCAAAGTTGCTGCCGTGTTAAAAGACACTGTTAGGAAAGATCTATTTAGGTACATACATGTACATCATTTAAAAAACAGAAAAAAATAGGAAAAAGAGAAAAAAAAGAGGAAAAATAAGAAAAAAGAGAAAGAAAGAGGAAAAAAGAGGAGGGAAAAGAGGAAAAAAAGAGAAGAAAAAGAGGAAAAAAGAGAAAAAATAGGAAAAAAGATTTAAAAAAAGATGGAAAAAACAAGAAGAGGAAAAAAAACGAAATAAGAGGAAAAAAAGAGAAAAAATAGGAAAAATATAGGAAAAAAAGAGAAAAAAAATAGGAAAAAGATTCGGAAAAAATAGGCAAAAAGAGGAAAAAAAAGAGGAAAAAAGAGGGGGAAAAAGAGGAAAAAAGAGAAAAAAAAGAGGAAAAAGATTGGAAAAAAAGAGAAAAAATATGAAAAAAGAGAAAAAAAAGATGAAAATAAAGAGGAAGAAATAGGAAAAAAAGAGGAAAAATAGGAAAAAAGAGGAAAAAAGAGGAAAAAAATAGGAAAAAAGAAAAAAAAAATGGAAAAAAGAGAAAAAAAAGAGGAAAAAAAGATGGAAAAAAGAGGAAAAAAGAGGCAAAAAATGTTCTGTACATGTAGTAAATATCTAATCTAACAACATAAACATCTGCAGCTTGCATATCTTTTTTTAAAAATAGAGCGGATGCGGCTTGTATGCAGGTGCGCCTTATAGTCCAGAAAATACGGTGTATATGTATATATATATATATATTTTATTTTTTTATTTATTTATTTTTTCTTGGGTCAAATGCTGTTTTAAATATCTATAATTGACACCGTTTGCACATCTCTCTGCTTCAGTGTGCGGGAAGCTGAAAGCCGACGTAGTGTTCCTGGTGGACGAGTCCTCGAGCATCGGCGTCAACAACTTCATCAAGATAAAAGACTTCATCTTCCGCGTGACCACGTACTTCCCCGTCATCGGTCCACGAGGCACACAGGTCGGTTCCTCTCTTCTCTTGGCTCCATGTCATGCTGAAGATTCAGCTTCAGGCGTAAACTTTCACAGTCTGGCTCGCAAAGTTTGTCCGCAGCAACTCAAGCTGATCTTAATTGCAGTTTTGCCCACAAGGTGAGTCTTCTGTGAAGGATGGGGTCATTAGCCGGAACGTAATGTGTTTCTTTTCACCAAATGGGCAGATTCAGACTCAAACACTGGCAGAAGGCTCGGCACCATTTGGCTCATGGTTTGTTAGGTAGGGAATGACAGGAAAGAGAGGAGGAGAGCATAGTTATTGTATCTATACTTCTCTCATAATCTTGCGCTCTGGAGGCTTAAATTAGATCAGAAAGTCGATGTGTTGATTCATGACCATGTGCAATCTCCCTTCAGGTGGCCGTGGTTCATTACAGCGACGAGCCTCGCATTGAGTTCCGTCTAAGTGACTACAAGGACAGAAACTCGGTGCTCAGGGCCGTCAGGGGGCTGCGTTACGGAGGAGGCAACACCAGGACAGGTCAGTCTCTCTCTCCGTCCACCACCTGTCACCTGATGCAGCTCATTCCTGTAAAAACTCCAGCAGCTGCCTGATCGCAGACCGTCCCCCCGTCCGGTGACCAGACAGATGCAGCGTTTAACCTCTGACGTAGTTACTGGTGTCATGTGGGACGGTGTCACATTCACGTCTTTTCTAAGTTTGTTCGTCTGCTCCTACACTATTTTCCTGTTACAGAAAAGAGCTTTAAAGCAGCACTATGTAACTTTTCCACCTTAATCTAATATTTCCAGAGTCATTGTGATGGAACATCAACTTCCAACAGGTTTAATGAACCTCTGTCATGGTCTGAGGGGTCTGTATCACCTTCACTGGCACTATGTAACTTTGAGGAGCATGGTACGAACCCTGCCACACTAAAAAACTACACATTTTTACAGCTTTGACTGCTTTACGGCATACGTCACTTCCCCCTCCTTCCCGATTCGTGGTTCAAACGAAAATGTGGAGCGCAGAGCTCAGGAGAAGCTGGTAACCCGTTACTGTGTTGTGGCTGCAGCAGCTCCACACGTAACAGACGTGGGGAAAAGACCCTAATGGTTTAACTTTTCACCGCTTTCCTGCTCGGAGGCAGAACCACGGAGGCCAAGTATCTGATATAAAAAAGAGTCGTCGGCTCGGTTGGATCGCGGCTCTAACAGGTTTATTAAACCACAAACAAACACTCACACAGACCGGGGTCGGATCATTCAAACGGGTGTTATTCCCCACTTTTCCAGCTAAACGCAGTTGCTGGCCAGCTCTCTGCGGTACGATTAACCCCAATCTTCAGATAAAACTAGTTTGTTGAGGAAAAGATATTAACTCTATTTGTAGCTGCAGAGGAAAAAAGTAATCTCACGAGGAAAACAAAAATATTGCTCACGCCTCGGAGCCTCTTCAGCATAATATAGCAGTCAAAAAAAAAGAAAAGAGAAGTAAGAGGGATACAAAACATGTTTGTATGTTGTACTATTATACTAATTTATTGATACACATGGCGAGTCAAACATTTACCAAAGCAGCTGCCAAACACTCCTAAACAAGGTAGTAAGATGTGGGTTCTGCAGAACTGCGGCAGTAAGTCCCCGTCGGAGCTCCATTCTTTAGAAGGGATTTCATATGGATCCAGACCGTTAATAATCATTATTTTCTCCATATACCACTCCCTGGCTTCCTTGTTTAAGGTATCCCGGTAAATTCCAGTTCCTTTCCAGCAGTTTAACATCTTTTTTTGCGTTCCGTCTGTTCACTTGGTGAAACAGAAAAGTAGTTTTGAAAGTCCGTCCCGTCTTATTTCATTCACTATCAAAACAAATGCACGTGACCGGGACAGGAGTTTTCCGGCAGTACGCGCTGGTGCTCATGGGAAACGTAGTGTTCTTTCTGGTAAAGCACTACCGCTTTTGTCCAAAGGAGCCGCCAAACTCAACAAAAGCTGAAAGTTACATTGTGCTGCTTTAAGGATAATTAATAGATCTGACTATTATAAACCAACAAATAATCTCTTTATTAAATATAATACTCTAAAATTCGATGATATAGCAGAGCAGAAAACTGTTCTATTTGCCTTTAAAGCCCAGCAGAAACTGCTTCCAAACTGCATTCAGGATTTGTTCCAAATAAAAGAAACCTGCTATGACCTGAGGGGGAAACTCATGTTTGAGATGAGGACAGTAAGAACAAATATTAAAAAGAGATGTACATTAATTAAGGCTAGAGAAATTTGGAATAGTTGTGACAACGACCTAAAAATGTGCAGTTCTATCTTCAAGTTTAAGGAAATGTTTAAAGAAAATATTGTAAATAATTATAAAACACTATAATTATAAAGTATATTATCAAAAAAATTCTAGAATGTGAAATATCAATTTTATATTTTTTCTTACTCATTTTTGTCTTCTTTATGTATTGTTTGTTTCCACGGAGTAAAGTTAATGCCTCATATTTAAGCTGATCATAAGATCAAGCTACGGCTTCAGCTACACCAGGGGTCGGCAACCCGCGCTCCCTAGTGGCTCCATGGAGCTTTTTCAAAAACGTTTGAACTTTTTTTTTCCTTTTTTTCTTCTTTTTTTTCCTTTTTTTCTCTTTTTTCTTTTTTTCTCTTTTTTTCTTCCTTTTTCCTTTCCTTTTTAATATCGACATTTCGACTTTTTTCTCGAAATTTGGACTTTTTTGTCGACGTTGACTTTTTTCTCAACATTTTGACTTTTTTTTCAACATTTCGACTTTTTTCTCGACATTGACTTTTTTGTCGATATTTCGATTTTTTTCTCAACATTTCGACTTTTTTCTCGATATTTCGACTTTTTTCCTCAACATTTCGACTTTTTTTTCGACATTTTGACTTTTTTCTCAAGATTGTAATTCAACATTAATCTTGACATTTTCAACTTTTTTCTAAAAAATTTGACTTTTTTCTCGACATTTCAACTTTTTCCTCAAAATGCATAATAATTCCCCCAGTTACAACTAATATAGAAACATGCAGCATGTGTTGCCTTCATTCTAAGGCTTATACAAGACTTTTCATTTTTTGCGGCTCCAGACATATTTGTTTTTTGTGTTTTTGGTCCAATATGGCTCTTTCAACATTTTGGGTTGCCGACCCCTGGTCTACACCTTTTCAGCAAAAGACACTGAAAGCCGAAATAAAGATTCATTCATTCATTCATTCATTCATTCATTCATTCATTCATTCATTCATTCATTCATTCATTCATTCATTCATTCATTCATTCATTCATTCATTCATTCATTCATTCATTCATTCCTGAAATGTGTGAGCAGGAAAGGGCATCAGCTACGTTCTGCAGGAGCTGTTCCAGGAGTCTCTGGGGATGAGGCAGGACGTGGCCCACGTCCTGGTTCTGATCACAGACGGCCGGGCCCAGGATGACGTGACGCCGCCGTCCAGAATCGCACACGCTTTGGGTTGGTGCTCATGACAATTATACTGAAGCTGTACTAAACTTTAGCTTGAGGTGGTTAAAATAGAAATACAGGACTGTCTCAGATAATTAGAATATTGTGATAAAGTTCTTTATTTTCTGTAATGCAATTAAAAAAACAAAAACGTCATACATTCTGGATTCATTACAAATCAACTGAAATATTGCAACCCTTTTATTATTTTAATATTGCCGATTATGGTTTACAGTTTAAGATTAAGATTCCCAGAATTCAAATTTTCAAATTATATAATATTCAAATTTTTTTTAAATAATAAAAGGCTTGCAATATTTCAGTTGATTTGTAATGAATCCAGAATTTATGACATTTTAGTTTTTTTAATTGCATTACAGAAAATAAAGGACTTTATCACAATATTCTAATTTTCTGAGACAGTCCTATATATAGTGGTATTAAAATGTCCAAAAATGAGCTGAGAGACATAAAACTAAAGATTTTTAAGATCTCTTAGAAATGATTTCTTTTTGGTTGTTTTGAAGGTTGACTTTAGGTCTTTACACTGCAAAAACTCAAAATCTTAACAAGAATATTTGTCTTTTTTCTAGTTAAAATGTCTCATTTTTGGTAAAAAAAAATCTTATTACACTTAAAACAAGACTCATCACTGGAAAAAAACAATACTTTTCACCTGTTTCAAGTAGATTTTTACTTAAAATAAGTAGAAAAATCTGCCAGTGGGACAAGATTTATCTTCTCATTACAAGCAAAAAAATCTTCTTCCACTGGCAGATTTTTCTATTTAATTCAAATAAAAATGTACTTGAAACAGGTGAAAATTGTCAAATGACAAGTTATTTGTCTGGTAATGACTCTTGTTTTAAGTGTAATGAGATTTTTTTTGACTAAAAATGAGACATTCTAACTAGAAATAAGACAGGTATTCCTGGTAAGATTTTGAGTTTTTGCAGTGTAGCAGCCCAGAACATGTGGTACTTATTGCACTATTCACGGTGAGTGTTACATGCATGTTTTGAATCCGTGTCTCTACAGGGGTCAGCATCCTGGCTGTCGGGGTTTCTAACGCAGACATCGAGGAGCTGAATAAAATTGCATCTCCCACCAGCTACAAAAACATCTTCTACTCCCCGACCTTTGACGGCTTCCCCTCCGTAGAGAGAGAGTTTATCAACAGCCTCTGCGGTGAGGAACTTCTCTCCGAGTTCACGCTGCAGGACGAGGTGACTAGGAACACTTACACCTTACACCTACACTCACTTTATAATCATGCATTTGTAATCGTTGTTTCGGAGGCGATTAACGTGCCCCAAAAGTCACCAAATTTTGCACGCAAGCCAGGCCTGGTGAAAAATGTGATATTTAATGGTTTGCATTAATGGGCGTGGCCTAATGTCTCAACAGCGCCCCCTAGAAAACTTTGTGCCTCAAGCCCCACAATACAGTTTGACGTACATGCACAAAAATCGCTACACACCTGTATCATGTCACAACTTAAAGAAAAGTCTCTTGGCGCCATGGCCGAAACCGAACAGGAAGTCGGCCATTTTGAATTAATCGTGTAATTTTGGCGAAATTTATGCCATTTCTTCGGCCGCTAATGCGGCCTGAACCGTAACGTGCACCCAGGTGTGTTATACATCAAAATGTGCGACTCCATCCTGCGACGATGCGCATTACTTTTCTCTTTCAAAAGTGTTACCGTGGCGATGATAGATGCCAAAAAGCGCACCCCCCTTCATCTGGTTGGTCCATATTTGATAGTTCCTACTTTCTGCCATAACTTTTGAATGGTTTGACATAAAGACTCGTGGGTGGTGTCATCGGACTCAGTTTTGAGTACTTGACCTTCATTGGCATGAATTAGTCCCCCCCTTCTTCTGATTGGTCAATATCTGATAGTTCCTACTTTCTGCCATAACTTTTGAATGGTTTGATATAGACCAGGGGTCGTCAACCCGCGGCTCTAGAGCTGCATGCGGCTCTTTAGCGCCGCCCTAGTGGCTCCTGGAGCTTTTTCAAAAATGTTTGACCTTTTTTCCTTCTTTTTCCTTCTTTTTTTTCTTCTTTTTTTTACTCTTTTTTCATTTTCCTTTTTAATCTCGACATTTCGACTTTTTTTTCAACAATTCCACTTTTTTTTCCGAGATTGTACTTCAACATTAATCTCGACATTTCGACTTTTTCCTCGACATTTTGACTTTTTTCTCAACACTTCGACTTTTTTCTCGAAGTGCATAATGAAAAAAAAAATCTTCCCCCAGTTCTAACTAATATAGATACATGCAGCATGTGTTGCCTTCATTCTAAGGCTTGTACAAGACTTTTCATTTTTTGCGGCTCCAGACACATTCGTTTTTTGTGTTTTTGGTCTAAAACATTTTGGGTTGCCAACCCCTGTTATAGACTTTTTTCTCGACATGCTGCCTTTCGCCATTTGCCTTCATTCTAAGGTTTATACAAGACTTTTAATTTTTTGCGGCTCCAGACATATTTGTTTTTTGTGTTTTTGGTCCAATATGGCGCTTTCAACATTTTGGGTTGCCAACCCCTGATATAGAGAGTCGTGGGTGGTTTCATCCGCTAAATGTCCAGGCCTGAAGAGTTTTACATCAAGTCATACAAGCTTCCACTGCAGCCTGAACGTGCACAAGGGTGCGAGGGCCCGTTCATCGCTGCTTGCAACTTTAATTTTTATTTTTTTTATGCACACGGCTTTTACTGAATGATACATGCTCTTGCTTTTCAAATCCACCATAGCTCTGCAGAAGAAAACTCTAGGTGGCTTCATTAGAAAGCCTCCTCTGCTGTTACAGTCCACGTTAAGTTAGTTGGAAAACTCAGAATGTGTTGTTTTTTCTCCTTTTCTGTCCAGAGTGCTCAGTTAGACACTCCAACTGAAGACCCGGAGGAGCAGGAAAAGCCTCAGGGTCCCTGCTCCTCCCAGTGTGTAAAGGTTCGTACAGAAACACTTGAACTGTTCCGTATTATATTGATAAGCAGCTATTAATCATGTTAATCATATTTCTGCAGGGCCAGAAAGGAGAAAGGGTGAGTTCACTGACACGTCCCAACAGATTGTTGCATTCATGTAAACCCGGATTATTTAGTTTCCATAATGTGTTTCAGGGGGATGATTCAGGTCTTGGAGGGCTGGTAGGATTGTTTTTATTTCCTTATCAACTTAAAAGATCTGTGGATATTTTTATTCCAGTTAATAATTTAGTTCATAAACAATATTATTGTGTGTTTCTGAAGAGATTCAGGCAAAGCCCCGGACGTTATGATCCTTTCACGTCCTCCAAAGGAGAGAAAGGAGAGAAGGTAAGGACCATGTATTTATTCTTCCCATAACGTTGTTACTGATAACAGTTAAAAAAACCAACTAAAAACAGAAAAAACTTCCATCTGTTGTCGTTTCAGCTTCACTTCATGCATTTTACTTTGATGTGATGTGCCACAATAACAACATTTGCATAAAAAGAAGAAAAAAAAACATTGCTTTAGATGTTTCAATCCGAACGTGCAAACGTGACACAAATATTTTAAAAAGTATTCATATGAAAGGAGAAATTGGCCGTCCAGCATCTGTTTCCAGATTAACAGTGAAGTCTTTCTGTCAGGGACCGACTGGAACAGATGGTATCCCTGGGTTGCCAGGGCGACCAGGAAGAACTGGACCCCCGGGTTCTGCCGGACAACGGGTAACTGAACTCAAAAATGACACAAAACTTCACACGGACCTTATCCGATTCTGCAAATTACATTGAGTGTTTTATTCTCCTCAGGGCCCTGCAGGCGTCCCGGGTGACATGGTGAGATCAAAAACGGCAAATACACGACAGTTATCGTGGATTAATGTAACCTGGGTTCTTTATCACATCTTTGTCCTCAATATGCAAATGTAGAAAATAAAAGTCACGCGGGGAAATAAATGAAAAAAAGATTATCAAAGCTCAATGAAGCCGTCCAACACGTTATCCGTCTACACTCAACAGCACTCCACTTAGAAATGACAGTCTAGAATTGGAGTAGAACTTATCCTGTGATGAAGAATTTCCCTCCAGGTTAATCATACATTCATCAGCAAGGCTGAAATGTTACTCCGAGTTTTCACAAGAGTGGAAATGATGTGATTTATACGCTGGAGCCAAAAGAGATTTAGACTCTTTGAACCTCCATCATGAAAATGAAGGAAATGAAGGAATGTATTTTGGAAAGTGGACACTTTAGACCTCTGAAGTTACCTAGTAAGGTACTTTATATTGACTTTTCGTTTGTGTGAGAAAAAAGAGGGTAACAAAAGTTGTGAGGAATTAAGACAGACATTCAAAACAAGAGGAAAATCAGAGCCTGTTTGAACAGGTTATTGGTAAAAGAGCTCAAACAGACACAGTAAAACAACACCTGAAAATACAGAATATATATGGGTCAATGACGAATAAGGATTTTCAACAGGTCAATTTGAAAATAATAAAAAAAAGAATATCTATTGCAGTAGTTCAAACATTAAGAATGTTGTGTACACATAAATTCATATACAATTTTTAAATGAAGTAAGTGGCACTAGCCTTAAAAAAAAGGTCATGTGGTGCAACCATGATTCATATTAAAATACATTTCCTTAACATCTTTACATCTTTTTTTTTTTTTACAAGTTTTCAGTATTATACAGAAATGGTTGTTTTTTTAATGGTCACGCCACATGATATTTCATAAAATGGACGTCATCAGTCAAACTTTGTATATCATGATGGAAATATAAATACAAATGTGTTGCAATCTTACACACTACAAGACAGTTCTGAAATCATGCCAGATAGGGCAGAAGATTGATTTAAAAACATTTAGAGTGATTTCAAAAAACGTTTTCAAAACAAGAGTCCTGGTTGGACGGTCGCACCACATGACATTTAGAAACAACAACAAAATCCCAAATAACTAGTATTTTTTGTAAAATTCAAGTGAGTCCATATGTGGGACAGGTAGTTCATATATCTGGTATTTTTTTATCCATTTAAACCTTTTTTGAATTGAAAAAAAATCTGTTTTTCAGAAGATATAAGCGTCACGTCCTTGACCCATATATATATAAATATTATGTACGAGTTCAGCAGAAAGAGAGAACCTCACGGGAACTTTATGGATGCAGTTGTGTTGTATTACCTCAATCCTATTATAGTCCAAGACTGTTCCTGTTTGTGTTTTCATCTGTTCTTTTAATTGCAGGGTCAACCTGGACAGACTGGCTCTAAGGGGCAGAGGGGGGAACGGGTAAGTCTGATCCTGGACCAGGCTGAACCTCTCAGAACTGAACCCACGACACCGTTTCTGGCTTAAGCACCACCACAAAACCCTGAAGACACTTCCAGTCGCGTATAAACCCTTTACTTTTCGTTTCCACCTAAGGGGGATCCTGGATATATGATAGCTGGCACCGATTCAAACTTCTTACCCGGGCGAAAAGGAGAGCCCGGATCTTCTGTAAGTCTTACAAAAAAAAAAAAACAGAACTGTTGGAGTTTTTCAAAAATTGTCTTTGAGCTGCTCAAACATAATTCACCACATTTCAGGGCCCCCAGGGACCACCTGGAGTGCCGGGTGTCAACGGAGCTCCAGGTCTGCCGGGCCCGTCAGGACCACCGGGCTCACCGGGAATATCTGTCAAGGTACAAGATACAATTCATCAGAAACGTAGCACAAAGTCTGTAAAATCTCACTGCTATCACTTTTTATAGGGTATTACACGATAATATTTCATACCTCACAGGATATTGTGACGTATCTACGGAAGAGTATTAGGGCCAGGCAGGAGAAAAATAAAAATAATATTTTAGAGGAGGAAGATTATTTTTTCATTATGCACTTCGAGAAAAAAGTCAAAATGTTGAGAAAAAAGTCGAAATATTGATAAAAAAGTCGAAATGTCAAGAATAATGTTGAAGTACAATTTTGAGAATAAAGTCAAAATTTTGAGAAAAAAGTCGAAATGTTAAGAAAAAAGTCGAAATGTCGAGATTAATGTTGAAATACAATTTTGAGAATAATCAGACTTTTTTCTCGAAATTGTATTTCAACATTAAGAATCACATTAACATTATGATTATGGCTTACAGTTTAACCCTTGTACCGTCTTCGGGTCAAAATGACCTAATTCTCCTTCCTTCCTTCATCCTTCTTTTTTCTCTTCCTTCTCTTCTCCCTTCCTTCTTTCCTTCCTTCCTTCCTTCCTTCCTTCCTTCCTTCCTTCCTTCCTTCCTTCCTTCCTTCCTTCCTTCTTTCTTTCTTTCCTTCCATCCTCCCTTCCTTCCTTCCTTCCTTCCTTCCTTCCTTCTTTTCTCCCTTCCTTCCTTCCTTCCTCCCTTCCTTCCTTCCTTCCTTCCTTCCTTCTTTTTTCCCTTCCTTCCTTCTTTCCTCCTGCTCTCTCCTTCCTTTCCTCTTTTTTTCCCTTCCTTCCTTCCTTCCTTCCTTCCTTCCTTCCTTCCTTCCTTCCTTCCTTCCATCCTTCTTTTCTCCCTTCCTTCTTTCCTCCCTTCCTTCCTTCCTTCCTTCCTTCCTTCCTTCCTTCCTTCCTTCCTTCCTTCTTTCATCCCTTCCTTCTTTTCTCCCTTCCTTCCTTCCTTCCTTCCTTCCTTCCTTCCTTCCTTCCTTCCTTCCTTCCTTCCTTCCTTCCTTCTTTTCTCCCTTCCTTCCTTCCTTCCTTCCTTCCTCCCTTCCTTCCTTCCTTCCTTCCTTCTTTTTTCCCTTCCTTCCTTCTTTCCTCCTGCTCTCTCCTTCCTTTCCTCTTTTTTTCCCTTCCTTCCTTCCTTCCTTCCTTCCTTCCTTCCTTCCTTCCTTCCTTCCATCCTTCTTTTCTCCCTTCCTTCCTTCCTTCCTTCCTTCCTTCCTTCCTTCCTTCCTTCCTTCCTTCCTTCTTTCATCCCTTCCTTCGTTTCTCCCTTCCTTCGTTTCTCCCTTCCTTCCTTCCTTCCTTCCTTCCTTCCTTCCTTCCTTCCATCCTTCTTTTCTCCCTTCCTTCCTTCCTTCCTTCCTTCCTTCCTTCCTTCCTTCCTTCCTTCCTTCTTTCATCCCTTCCTTCGTTTCTCCCTTCCTTCCTTCCTTCCTTCCTTCCTTCCTTCCTTCCTTCCTTCCTTCCTTCCTTCCTTCTTTCATCCCTTCCTTCGTTTCTCCCTTCCTTCGTTTCTCCCTTCCTTCCTTCCTTCCTTCCTTCCTTCCATCCTTCTTGAGAATAAAGTCAAAATTTCGAGAAAAAAGTCGAAATATTGATGAAAAAAAGTCGAAATGTCGAGAAAAAAGTCGAAATATTGATAAAAAAGTCGAAATGTCGAGAAAAAAGTTGAAATATTGATAAAAAAGTCGAAATGTCGAGATTAATGTTGAAATACAATTTCGAGAAAAAAGTCAAAATTTCTAGAAAAAAGTTGAAATATTGAGAAAAAAAGTTGAAATGTCTAGAATAATGTTGAAGTACAATTTCGAGAAAAAAGTCGAAATGTGAGAAAAAAGGCGAATTTCGACTTTATTCACGAAACTTCGACTTTGACTTATTTCTCAACTTTTCGACTTTTCTCTTGAAGAGCACAATAAAACAAAAACTTCCCCTCTCAAATATTTTTTCTCTTACATGGCCCTAATACTCTTCCGTACGTATCAGTGCAACTTGCGAAATATTTTGTGAGAGCAGTTTTTTTTTCTGTCCTGCTTTGCAGGGAGATCAAGGAGAGCCAGGAGCAAAAGTCGAGCACTGTTTTCTCTTTGCTCTAATTGTACTTTAATGCCATTCTTGCACATCTGCCTGTTTTCAAGTCCACAGAGTCTCTTATTTTGTTGTGTAATATGCATGGTGTCTTTTTATGTGTGATCAAATTTTAATTAATTTTTGAAAGGGCGTACGGGGGAAGCAGGGCATGAAAGGAGACAAAGGAGAGGCGGGGAAAAGACGTGAGGACATAACTGTCAAAAATATTAGCAAAAAGATTCACAGTTGCATTTTTAGAAGAATAATTGTTATATTTTCTGGTGTTTGTGTTTTTTGTGCTTCTATTTTTACTGTCCCACTCAAACCTCGACACACATAAATGGAAACTACTTTAGGGCATTGCGGGTTTGCCTGGACCTATCGGCATCGATGGGGTACCAGGGCTGCCAGGTCAGAGAGGAGATAAGGTATAACTACTAATAATTACTCCTTCTTCACTAGGAATGGGCGATATTTTACCGTTCACGATAACCGTCAAAAAAAATTCCTCACGATAAGAATTTGTATCTCACGATAAAAACGATAAATTCCCGTTGATTATGTTTTTGTGTAAAACTGATTTATGGTTCTGCGTTAAACAACGTGAAGGAAGGAAGGAAGGAAGGAAGGAAGGAAGGAGGAAGGAAGAGAAGGAAGGGAAGGAAGGAAGGAAGGAAGGAAGGAAGGAAGGAAGGAAGGAAGGAAGGAAGGAAGGAAGGAAGGAAGGGAGGGAGGGAGGGGAGGGAGGGAGGGAGGGAGGAAGGAAGGAAGGAAGGAAGGAAGGAAGGAAGGAAGGAAGGAAGGAACGAAGGAACGAAGGAACGAAGGGAGGAAATAAGGAAGGGAGAAAAGAGGAAGGGAAGAAGGAAGGAGAGAGCAGGAGGAAAGAAGGAAGGAAGGAAGGAAGGAAGGAAGGGAGGATGGAAGGAAGGAAGGAAGGAAGGAAGGAAGGAAGGGAGAAAAGAAGGAAGGAAGGAAGGAAGGAAGGAAGGAAGGAAGGAAGGGATAGAAACGGAAAGAAGGAAGGAAGGAAGGAAGGAAGGGAATGAGCCAGAAAGAAAGAAAGAAAGAAAGAAAGAAAGAAAGAAAGAAGAAAGAAAGAAAGAAAGAAAGAAAGAAGAAAGAAAGAAAGGGGAAAAAAGAAGAAAGAAAGAAAGAAAGAAGAAAGAAAGAAAGAGAAAGAAAGGAAGGAAGGGGAAAAAAGAAGAAAGCAAAGAAAGAAAGAAAGAAAGGAAGGGGAAGAAAGAAGAAAGAAAGAAGGAAGGAAAAAGGATAAATTCCCATTGATGAGGTTTTTGTGTAACAAACATGGTGGATCTGAGAGTGAGATAGATTTATATTTACAAAGGTGGAGTTGAATTGGTATTTTTTTATCGTCATTTTTATCATTATTGGATAAATGTCAGAAATTATCGTGATACATTTTTTAGTCCATACCGCCCATCCCTATTCTTCACACAATTTGTCTAATAAAAAGCTAAAAATATGGAAAAGTTTGAGGGTAAGACCTGCTATCTACATAATTTTGTAGGGTGAAGAAGGAATTGGTATACAAGGCACTCAAGGTCCTCGTGGAGAGCCGGGACTGAAGGTACATCAGAATTTGTAATAATTTGAGGTTTCTTTATTAAGAACAGTAATGGCAGAATAAATAACAGTACAGGACTGTCTCAGAAAATTAGAATATTGTGATAAAGTTCTTTATTTTCTGTAATGCAATTAAAAAAACAAAAATGTCATACATTCTGGATTCCATTACAAATCAACTGAAATATTGCAAGCCTTTTATTATTTTAATATTGCTGATTATGGCTTACAGCTAACCCTTGTACCGTCTTCGGGTCAAAATGACCTAATTCTCCTTCCTTCCTTCATCCTTCTTTTTTCTCTTCCTTCTCTTCTCCCTTCCTTCTTTCTTTCCTTCCATCCTCCCCTTTCTTCCTTCTTCCATCCTTCTTTCCTCCCTTCCTTCTTTCCTTCCTTCTTTTCTTCCTTCCTTCCTTCCTTCCTTCCTTCCTTCCTTCCTTCTTTTTTCCCTTCCTTCCTTCTTTCCTCCTGATCTCTCCTTCCTTCTTCCCTTCCTCTTTTTTCCCTTCCTTCCTTCCTTCCTTCCTTCCTTCCTTCCTTCCTTCCTTCCTTCCTTCCTTCCTTCTTTCATCCCTTCCTTTGTTTCTCCCTTCCTTCCTTCTTTCCTTCCTTCCTTCCTTCCTTCCTTCCTTCCTTCCTTCCTTCCTTCCTTCCTTCATTCCTTCCTTCCTTCCTTCCTTCTTTCCTTTCCTTCCATCCTCCCTTCTTTCCTCCCTTCCTTCTTTTTTCTCTTCCTTCTCTTCTCCCTTCCTTCTTTCTTTCCTTCCATCCTCCCTTTCTTCCTTCCTTCGTTTCTCCTTCCTTCTTTCCTTCCTTCCTTCTTTTCTTCCTTCCTTCCTTCCTTCCTTCCTTCTTTTTTCCCTTCCTTCTTCTTTCCTCCTGATCTCTCCTTCCTTCTTCCCTTCCTCTTTTTTCCCTTCCTTCCTTCCTTCCTTCCTTCCTTCCTTCCTTCCTTCCTTCCTTCCTTCTTCCTTCTTTTCTTTCCTTCCATCCTCCCTTCGTTCCTTCCTTCCATCCTTCTTTCCTCCCTTCCTTCATTTCTCCCTTCCTTCTTTCCTTCCTTCCTTCCATCCTCCCTTCTTCCTTCCTTCCTTCCTTCTTTCCTCCCTTCCTTCCTTCCTTCCTTCCTTCCTTCCATCCTTCTTTCTCCCTTCCTTCCTTCCTTCCTTCCTTCCTTCCTTCCTTCCTTCCTTCTTTTCTCCCTTCCTTCTTTCATCCCTTCCTTCTTTTCTCCCTTCCTTCTTTTCTCCCTTCCTTCCTTCCTTCCTTCCTTCCTTCTTCCTTCCTTTCCTTCCTTCGTTTCTCCCTTCCTCTTTCCTTCCTTCCTTCTTTTCTCCCTTCCTTCCTTCCTTCGTTTTCTCCCTTCCTTCTTTCCTTCCTTCCTTCCATCCTCCCTTCCTTCCTTCCTTCCTTCCTTCCTTCCTTCCTTCTTTCCTCCCTTCCTTCCTTCCTTCCTTCCTTCCTTCCTTCCTTCCATCCTTCTTTTCTCCCTTCCTTCCTTCCTTCCTTCCTTCCTTCCTTCCTTCCTTCCTTCCTTCCATTCCTTCTTTTCTCCCTTCCTTCTTTCATCCCTTCCTTCTTTTCTCCCTTCCTTCTTTTCTCCCTTCCTTCCTTCCTTCCCTTCCTTCCTTCCTTCCTTCCTTCCTTCCTTCCTTCCTTCCTTCCTTCCTTCCTTCCTTCCTTCCTTCTTTTCTCCCTTCCTTCTTTCATCCCTTCCCATCGTTTCTCCCTTCCTTCTTTCCTTCCTTCCTTCTTTTCTCCCTTCCTTCTTCCTTCCTTCCTTCCTTCCTCCTTCCTTCCTTCCTTCCTTCCTCCTTCCTCCTTCCTTCCTTCCTTCCTTCCTTCCTTCCTTCCATCCTTCTTTTCTCCCTTCCTTCTTGTCATTCTTCCTTCCTTCCTTCTTTCCTCCCCTCTTCTCTTCCTCCTTCCTTGACCCCAAAGACAGCACAAGGGTTAAGATTAAGATTCCCAGAATATTCTAATTTTTTTGAGATAGGATATTTGAGTTTTCTTAAGCTGTAAGCCATGATCAGCAATATTAAAATAATAAAAGGCTTGTAATATTTCAGTTGATTTGTAATGAATCCAGAATGTATGACATTTTTGAATTACAAAAAAATATAAAGAACTTTATCAAAAATATTCTAATTTTCTGAGGACAGTCCCTGTATTTTCACACCACTAAGTATCTGCAATATTTTTTAACTCACTGTTTGCTTTGTTTTTGCAGGGGAATATTGGTTTAATAGGGACCGGTGGGCTCTAAGGTACCACATACTTAATTGCAATACACTGAACGGACATGTTTTGATGTTTCAAATGAAAGTATTTGCAGAATAACATTACGATGCAATTTATAATTTAAGGGTGAGCGTGGAGAGCAAGGCATCCAGGGAATCGTCGGCCCTCGGGTTTGTACTTAATCGTCGTCTCCAGTTCAATTACTAACAATGACTTTCTCCGTGATTTAACCCTCCAGTGCATATGAATTATTTACTTCTGCCTCCGTTATAGAGAGATAAAACTAAACCTTTTTAACTGAGGGTGTGTAAGAAACAGTGAGGAAATGATTTATAGCGAGCTTCCCCATTTTCATTTGCAGGGGAAGAAGGGATTCAAAGGGGAGAAAGGTGATAAGGTGAGTTTAACCCTCCAACCCAGTTCATTCTCTCCTTATTTTATTAGGCCTTAAATGTTGGCTTAACAATTACTTTTCTTTTAATTCAGTCGGGGGTAAGGTCAATCACACTGGAGTGATGTGTGTGCATACAATCAGAGCAAAGCTGTAATGGTCCCCTTTGTATTCTTTAGGGAGACCGTGGAGAAATTGGACCTATTGGACCAAAAGGACTCCAAGTAAGTCAAACTAACACGATGAAATTAAAAAAGGGGGGAAAAGTGCCTGAAGTTGGTTATACATGTGTATAAATTCAGCAACTGGAGCTCAGACAGAATACCTGTAAAATATTGAGGAAATACTAGACAGCACAGTTACATAAATGAGTATTTTTTAAAGGTCTATGTAGTAATTCCACTCCAGGCCCAATGGGGGCAGCACCTGGAGACGATTCATGTTTCAGCCTCTGAATTAAGGCACGATTTAATTATTAATTTAATTAAGCAATAACCCAATCCCACAATGTCACTACACTAGTAGTATTCACCATCACACCAGGAGAGTTTATATAGAGCAATACATTTATTTCTAATATGATTGGTTGACACCCAATGGATAGCCATTATTACTTTCTCGTCTGTAATTTTTTTTTTAATACATTTTATTTATCGAAATAGGTACGAACAAGTATGGCAATTCACCATGGTGCAAATCTATAAAGGGCATAGTAGAGGCATACTTAGATGGAAATATCACAGGCAAAATTGATTTAAATAAAATAAGGTAAAAACACACAAACATGAAAAAAGGTACAACAAGGGGGTATATATTTAGGATTAACATGTATTCCTGGTTAATTCCAATAACATTTCATACAGGTCTTTACATTTTTTTCAATATTTCAGAGATTTCAAATATAATTGGAATTCAGATTTAAAAAATGTTAAAAAACTGGGGGTTATTTTAGTACTCTCTGTTTATGAAAAGAAAATTTGCTAGGCAAATAATCAGATTATAATCAGATAGGTTTTTCAATAATACTCCAAGGGCCCGATTTACTAAGATCCTAAATAAAGAGTACTAAATTGCGTGTGCACTGAAAAAGTCTGCACATGCTGTTGTTGTGTGTTTTCGGGTGATCAACTAAGATTGCGTGCGCAATTGATAACAGGTGCAAACCTCAGTATTTAAATGAGGTGTTGCGTGTCTTACGGTTTGCGAGCGCAAAATGAAATTTGACGAGGTTGGAGTTAGAGATATTAGTGAAGAGGCAAATTGTTGTGCCGTATTCAGCACCCCCTGCCGTGAAAAAGCACCCCCTCGTATATTCAATGATAAGTAGACCAAGAAAGAAAACAACACACTGACACTTCAATATATTTATATATACACACTCACACAAACCACATACTTAGGAGTTTATATTATATATATTTACAAATATTATGGAAGACAACACAGTAAGCAGGCTATTAATTAATGACATCAATAATCATTTACCCGATTTTTGTTATCTGTGACTGTGATTGTGGGAAAGTATGACTATTGTGGAATCCATGAGCGCATTTAAACATGAATCATTAACACAAAACTGGACGCTAAACAGAACGTGACACGGAATGAGAATATCATTTTTGTCAGACGAGGGGGTGCTTTTCACGGCAGGGGTGCTGAATACGGCACAACACCGGGGTATGAAGACTGCAGAACAAGTATAGGCGCACAATAAGAAACACTTTTTTCTCCATGAAAAACACATGATTTATTTATTATCACAAATAAAACAATGAATGTGCCTCCTGTGGCAACCTTTTGCTGAATAATACTTGATTTAACATTCAAATAAAATATTTCTCCTTTTGCATGTGGAGAATCCTCACAATAAATTGAGCCATCTCCACCCCAGTCCTCAAATCAGGCACCAACAAGCATCCCTGCGTAATGCTGGTCAGATTAGCACCTTCCTTTCGAACGTATTAAATACAGACGCAATCACAATCCCCGCAAAAACTATCTCATTGCGCGTGGTAAATGGACCAATTTGCATTTTCCCCTCCCAGTATTTAGCGATTTCTGCCGGGTACGCCCCCATATTGATTATTCATCAGGGCAAAAGTACTAAATGAATAGCGTGTGCTATTTTGCTCATTTGAGAGGCAGGAAGTGTATATTTTGGTTTGATCCATCTTTCTAGATAATTCCAGAATACTTGAAGAAGATATGGTTTATTGTTTCTATATCCTCATCGGTAATCGTCAAGCTACCGCACTTAGCGGTTCGTATAAACCCAGCGCTGCGTAGGCTATACGTGACTGTAATTTTTGATTTCACAGCTGAGAACATGTTAAAACGGTATATTCTTCTGTAAACGTCTGCTGGCAGGTCTGCAGATATTTCTGCAGGGTTCGGCTGAAGGACGAGGTAGCTTTGGGCATGTTCCCACTGGGTAGGGTAAAGAAAAAGGAGGCTTGTTTGCTAAGAGTTATCTCCATCTGAGAAAGCAGCAGCAAAGTTTACCCTCTCTTTCTTTAATGCTCCTTCTCTTTGACTTCAGACGTGTATGTTTTTGGCGAGGGCGGGTGCTGGTCGTGGTGACGCAGTCCATTTGCTCTCAATGTTTGTGGCTTATCCAACTTGAAGCCTGACTGGTTTCACACACTCCACCATCAGACATCAGCCCGGTCATCCAGCTGCTCTCCCGACCACTTCAGTCAATAAAACACATGCTGGAAATGAGGCGTAACCGCGGGCAACGCAACAATTGCACACCTGAAAATGGAAATTGTTCTGAACGCGGACGGAGAGGAAAAGACATGTCCCCTGCTCTCCGGGGTGTGTTAAAGATCGTTTATGATGAAACAGTTGTACTTACGAACGGGTACATTAGGTTTACCGTCTTTCCTCGCTGTGACGTCAGCTCGTCCCTCGCCGTCTCACTGGCTGCAGCCACGTGGGGGTTTCCATGACGACCAGGGATTTATGGCAAAGGATCTCCATCTGCATTTGCAGAGGGTTTGGTGTTTGTTCACACATAATGGTTGTACTCAGTACTGGAGTTGAGGGGGGATGAGGGAGATGGCATCCCCCCCTGAAATAAAAACGGTCCAAATCATCCCCCCTGTAAAACCTCCATCCCTCCTTTCCATCCCTTATGTCATTTCATCAATGAATGTGGTTTTACTGATATTTCAACATTTAGAGTCATCACCAGAAAAATAACACCAGAAAAATAACTTATTTGACCATTTTCACCTGTTTCAAGTAAATTTTCACTTGAAATAAGTAGAAAAATCTGCCAGTGGGACAAGATTTATCTTCTCATTACAAGCAAAAAAATCTTGTTCCACTGGCAGATTTTTCTACTTATTTTAAGTGAAAATCTACTTGAAACAGGTGAAAATTGTTGTTTTTTCCAGTGATGAGTCTTGTTTTAAGTGTAATGAGATTTTTTTTACTAAAATGAGACATTTTAACTAGAAATAAGACAAATATTCTTGTTAAGATTTTGAGTTTTTTGCAGTGAAGATAAGGCAAACATGTTCCTCACATTAAAAAAAGGTTAAATTCTTAAAAATTAATAACCCATAAGGAAAAAAACAACAACACACATGCGCCAAACAAAGAAACGTCTGCTCTGACCGTCTATGTACAAAACTGCAAAAACTCAAAATCTTACCAAGAATATTTGTCTTATTTCTAGTTAAAATGTCTAATTTTTAGTCGAAAAATCTCATTACATTTAAAACAAGAGTCATTACCAAAAATATTTTTTTATTTGACAATTTTCCCCTATTTCAAGTAGATTTTCACTTGAAATAAGTAGAAAAATCTGCCAGTGGGACAAGATTTATCTTCTCATTACAAGCAAAAAAAAGTTTGTTCCACTGGCAGATTTTTCTACTTATTTCAAGTGAAAATCTACTTGAAACAGGTGAAAATTGTTGTTTTTTCCTGTGATGAGTCTTGTTTTAAGTGTAATGAGATTTTTTTTTTACTAAAATGAGACATTTTAACTAGAAATAAGACAAATATTCTTGTTAAGATTTTGAGTTTTTGCAGTGATCCATGTTACTTATCCTGTGAAGGACAGAGTCATATTGATAAGTTCAGAAAAGTGTTTTTTATTGTTGTGTTTTGATGTATTTGATGTAAGCCCAGTGGATATTTAAAGCTTACAGAAGGCTGCATTTAACTGCTGCTATGTCATTCCTGCAGTATTTCTGCAGGTGTTTTGGTCACTGCTATTATTTGTAATATATTATATTATTTGTAATCAGCACAAATTATCTGTCCCCTTATGATAAAATACACCATCCCCCCTGATTTTATTTGTACAACTCCAGTACCGGTTGTTTGCTGACGGCTGAGTACAGCAGCTTATCTTTAATGGTAAAAACAATAACTCTCAGTACACTCAACATGATTGACAGGTGAATAAAAGACCTCCCCGTCTTCATTACTCTCAATCTTCATATCTTCAAATGCTCCATTGATTCATTCCAATGAAAGCATTCTTTAATTACTAAAAAGGTTTAATTAAAAAAAATAAAAGGATTTCTTTGAAGATAAAGGTATAATTTTACAAAACACAAGATATGAAGGTTTTAATTGGTTGATCGCAAAATATAAAACATGAGTTTTTGGCAGAGAAATTTTGTGTTCAATTGAGTCCAATTATCTTATGTTGACATAGTTTCTCTGACTTTTCAAGGGACTGACGGGGCCGATAGGGCTGAAGGGAGACGAAGGTCCACGAGGAACCCCTGGAGATCCGGCCAAGGGTGTAAGAAAACCTCTTCATGCATTTAAAATCCACAACTACTGCAAACAAACTCAGATGTGAATCAAATCAACATGTTCTGTCCTTCATCACAACAGATAATCGGTCCAACTGGAAAAAAGGGAACCAGGGTAAGTCAAGTTTTGTGTTCACCCATTTCACTAAGACAACACGTACTTTTTTAAATTTGTACTTTTTAAGATCTTTGGTGTTTCCCCATAAATATTCTTGACTGAATCAGTGATTACAGTCAACATTAAAATTAAAATACAATCAATTATTAACACGCCTCAATTATTAATCGCTACATCATCAGGACTTTGTGGTTGTGGTTTAAAAAGGTTCATTATATTGTATTTGTTCTGGCATCAAAAGAAGAGAAAATCAAACGTTGCACCTCATTACACTTCAATAGAGATTTTGCTTAAGTTACTGCCCTTCTCAAATCAATGAGATGAGCTTAGATATGAACATTCCTCCGTCCATAAATCCCTCAAAACTGGCCCATCTAAGTCTTTTCAGAGCTGCTCAGCCTTTCCAGCTTGTAAAGTTACTTCATGCCCTGTTCGGTTACATTAGTCAAAGAATTTAAGCTACTAAAACGGGGGTCTGCAACCCGCGGCTCTTTAGCGCCGCCCTAGTGGCTCCCTGGAGCTTTTTCAAAAAAGTTTGAACTTTTTTTTTTCCTTTTTTTCTTCTTTTTTCCTTTTTTTCCTTTTTTCTCTTTTTTTTTTTTTTTTTTTCCTTTTTTTCTCTTTTTTCCTTCCTTTTTCCTTTCCTTTTTAATCTCGCCATTTCAACCTTTTTCTCGAAATTCTGACTTTTTCCCCGACATTTTGACTTTTTTCTCGACATTTCGACTTTTTTCTCAACATTTCGAATTTTTTCTCAACATTTCGACTTTTTTCTCGACATTTCGACTCTTTTCTCAACATTTCAACTTTTTTCTCGACATTTCAACTTTTTTCTCAAGATTGTACTTCCACATTAATCTTGACATTTCGACTTTTTCTCGAAATTTTGACTTTTTCCCCGACATTTCGACTTTTTTCTCGACATTGACTTTTTTCTCAACATTTCGAATTTTTTCTCGACATTTCGACTTTTTTCTCAACATTTCAACTTTTTTCTCGACATTTCAACTTTTTTCTCAAGATTGTACTTCAACATTAATCTTGACATTTTGACTTTTTTCTCAAAATTTTGACTTTTTTTCTCAAAATTTTGACTTTTTTCTCAAAGTACATAATAATTCCCCCAGTTATAACTAATATAGAAACATGCAGCATGTGTTGCCTTCATTTTAAGACTTATACAAGACTTTTCATTTTTTGCAGCTCCAGACACATTCGTTTTTTGTGTTTTTGGTCCAATATGGCTCTTTCAACATTTTGGGTTGTTGACCCCTGTACTAAAACAATCCAAGTTATTGCTGCAACACCTTGTCAAGTGTCACCTTTCACGTGCGTTTGAGTTGTTTGAATGCATTTTTCTTAACTGGCTTAAAGTACGTTAGGCAGCCAGGGGGAAGTGATTCTCCTGATGTTTTATTCCACAAAAACATTGTTAATTAATCGTGTTTGGTATTCTTGCACACTCAGACCTTAATCCTCCGGGTCCGCTTATCAAATACAATTAAGATTTCTCTCATTTGCTCTTGCAGTTTTCTTCTGAACGGTTCACTGAAAAGATTCGTCTTTAATCCCTGACCAGGGGGCATCGTTTAGAGCAGGGGTCGGCAACCCGCGGCTCTAGAGCCACATGTGGCTCTTTAGCGCCGCTCTGGTGGCTCCTGGAGCTTTTTCTAAAATGATTGACCTTTTTTTTCCTTTTTTTCTTTCTTTCTTTTTTTCCTTTTTTTCTTCTTTTTTTTCCTCTTTTTTCTCTTTTGTTCTCTTTTTTTCTTCTTTTGTTCTCTTTTTTTCTTCTTTTATTTCCTTTTTTCTTTTTTTTTTTCCCTTTTTTTTCTCAACATTTCGACTTTTTTCTCAACATTTCGACTTTTTTCTCAACATTTCGACTTTTTTCTCAACATTTAAACTTTTTTCTCGACATTTAAACTTTTTTCTCGAGATTGTACTTCAACATTAATCTTGACATTTCGACTTTTTTCTCAACATTTCAACTTTTTTCTCAACTTTTCGACTTTTTTCCCGACATTTAGACTTTTTTCTCGAGATTTTACTTCAACATTAATCTCGACATTTCGACTTTTTTCTCAACATTTCGACTTTTTTCTCCACATTTCAACTTTTTTCTCAACATTTTGACTTTTTTCTCAACATTTTGACTTTTTTCTCAACATTTTGACTTTTTTCTCAACATTTTGACTTTTTTCTTGAGATTTTACTTCAACATTAATCTCGACATTTAGACTTTTTTCTCAACATTTCGACTTTTTTCTCGACATTTTGACTTTTTTCTCGAGATTGTACTTCAACATTAATCTCGACATTTCGACTTTTTTCTCAACATTTAGACTTTTTTCAAAATCAAAAAAAAATCTTCCCCCAGTTATAACTAATATAGAAACATGCAGCATGTGTTGCCTTCATTCTAAGGCTTATACAAGACTTTTCATTTTTTGCGGCTCCAGACATATTTGTTTTTTTGTGTTTTTGGTCCAATATGGCTCTAAAACATGTTGGGTTGCAGACCCCGGGTTTAGAGCGAGGAGATGTTCGGCCTGCTCGCCGCTCTCGAGCCGACTGATGTGTGTGTTTTCTGTCCGACAGGGAGACGTTGGTCCGGTTGGTTCCACGGGTCCCCAGGGCATCAAAGGAGAACAAGGGAACAAAGGAGACAAGGTTAATAGATAGAAATAATGCCTATTGTGTTTCTGTTTGGTCCGTTATAACCAGCGTCAGTAAATCAGAGAAGATATTAGCTGTAGATGTTTGTCTTATGCTTTTATTTGATGCGTAACAGGGAAGTCCAGGTTTTGGAATTCCTGGACAGCAGGGACCGAAGGGGCTGAACGGTGAACGGGTGAGTCCTCTAGCCGTTTAACTTTGTTGTTATTCTGCAATAACAAAGCAGGAAAATGCCTTTAAGTGCCGTTTTAATGTTTTATAATTATTATCATTCACAGGGAAATGTTGGTTTGTCTGGAAGACCAGGACCAAAGGTGAGTCAAACCACTGACCTTTTCCTCACAGGCTCTGCACTGAATAGTTTTACACCTTTTTCTTGATTAAAAAAGATTTTAGAGTGGTGCTAAAATAGACTTTTATCCGTAGAAATAGGGTGTAAAACATATAATTTGTTATATAAATTATTAAATTACAAAGCAGTTATGCGGGTGCGTTTCATTTCAAATAACAGACAAAAACAAAACCCCCCTCATTTACATCTGACGTTATGTCACACTCACTGCAAAAACTCAAAATCTTAACAAGAATATTTGTCTTATTTCTAGTTAAAATATCTCATTTTAGTAAAAAAATCTCATTACACTTAAAACAAGACTCATCACTGGAAAAAACAACAATGTTCACCTGTTTCAAGTAGATTTTCACTTAAAATAAGTAGAAAAATCTGCCAGTGGAACAAGATTTTTTTGCTTGTAATGAGAAGATAAATCTTGTCCCACTGGCAGATTTTTCTACTTATTTCAACTGAAAATTTACTTGAAACAGGTGAAAATTTTAACTAGAAATAAGACAAATATTCCTGGTAAGATCTTGAGTTTTTGCAGTGTACTTGTCAAAGTGAAAAACGTCACACGAGGAATGTAGTTGAATGTACCTGACGTGGTTGCGGTTCCTCGAGTTGGAAAATGCGACAGAACTCTCTAAAGAGTTCAAACTCGACCAATCAAATCACAGATGAACTGTTTACAAATTGAACCCATTTTTGACCTCAGAAGGAGTGTTCAAAACCGTTGAAGAGCTTTTCTCACTTACATAAAAACGCTGAACAACCATGGTCTCCATGGCAGACTTCTTACTCCTCCCTGTGAAAAACATCTTTTTTTTCTTTTTATTTTCTTCTTTCTTTCTTTCTTTCTTTCTTTCTTTCTTTCTTTCTTTCTTTCTTTCTTTCTTTCTTTCTTTCTTTCTTTCTTTCTTTCTTTCTTTCTTTCTTTCTCGACATTTTGACTTTTTTCTCAAAATTTCAACTTTTTTTCTCAAAATTTTGACTTTTTTTCTCAACATTTCAACTTTTTCACGAAATTTTGACTATTTCCTCGACATTTCGACTTTTTTCACAACATTTCGCCTTTTTTCTAGAAATTTCGACTTTTTTCTCAACATTTCGACTTTTTTCTCGAAGTGCATAATGAAAAAAAATCTTCCCCCAGTTATAACTAATATAGCTACATGCAGCATGTGTTGCATTCATTCTAAGGCTTATACAAGACTGTTGGGTCCCTAAGTCAACATAATACATTCAAAAGACACAGAAACTGTCAGAAATGATCTTTAAGTGCGTTTCTGCAGAAGTGGGGGAGAGCAGAGGAGCTGCAGAGCAACATGGCCCTCATTTGAGAACTGCTGAGCTCTCCCCAAAGATCTTCCTCTTGCATGACGCTTTTATTGAGAAAACTGTGACAGGAATTACCATATGAGGATAGTCCGCAGTTAAATAGACAGACAATGAACAGACGTTGGGGTTACAAAGACACACATGTGACATTTCAGTTAAAGAGGAACTAATCTTTGGTAAGCAAGTAGTAAGTTTTAGAAGGACAAAGGTCAAATGGGTCACTGGGGCCCCTTCCTGAAAACAGGAAGTCCTGGACAGATGGTCCAACTAACCCTTAGCTAACCTTTTAAGACAATGAGACAGCTGTTAACAGAGCATGTGACAGGCATGTGGAAAACAGGCAGCTTTCTAAGCTGACCTAATAAGCCTGATTGTAATAGTTTCATAAGGACAAACTAGTTCAAAAGTTTGATTAATCTGACAATTCCCTCCTGTTGTTCTTATGAAACTTCACAGTAACCAAAATAAAACACTCCAGTGTCATCATAAAAATGTCTTCTCATCAATTAGAGTTTGTTGGAGTTGTCGGTAAATAGACCTCAGAATACTGGGCTAAGGAAATCTGCAATGGACCTTTGCACTTAGACACAGAATGATACAGGCAGCGAAAACACAGAACAGTACAAGGACAGTAATAATCAGAATCATAATTATGCCAGCATGACTCAGTAGTGAAAAAGTCTCTTCCATCTCTCGGACTCCTCTGCAGCTTGTTGTAGCAAGTCAGTTTGGGCTAGTCATCTTCTTCAAGCCCGTGCTGGTGAGTAGGCTTCAGATGAGTTCTTCAGCGGACAAGGGTTTTGACACCGTCCGGCTTCCAGCCAACTCAGGACTGGGACATTTCCCACTAGCCTTCACTGCAACTGGTGAACGCAGTAGATCGTTCAGCAGCCTTTACTACTGCCGGTGTCCTGATCTGGACAACAAAAGGGCCGTCCTGACGGGGTGATGGCCTTTCACCACTCAACTCAGGACCCGACAAAGGTCAAATGGGTCACTGGGGCCCCTTCCTGAAAACAGGAAGTCTTGGACAGATGGTTCAACTAACCCTTAGCTAACCTTTAAAGACAATGAGACAGCTGTTAACAGAGCTTGTGACAGGCATGTGAAAACAGGCAGCTTTATAAGCTGACCTAATAAGCCTGATTCTAATAGTTTCATAAGGACAAACTAGTTCAAAAGTTTGATTAATCTGACAAAGACTTTTCATTTTTTGTGGCTCCAGTCATTTGTTTTTTGTGTTTTTGGTCCAATATGGCTCATTCAACATTTTGGGTTGTCGACCCCTGATATAGCCTGTAGCACTAGAACATGACCCCATCTTTAATACATGGTGGTGGTGGTTTCATGATTTGAACCTATATTGCAGCTTCTGGACCAGGACGGCTTTGCCCTATATGGAGAAATACACAGTTCATGTGTTGAAAGTTACATTATTTACCAGAGATAAATAAGAGAACATGAGTTATGCACTGAGAAAACGTCCGTAAAGATAAACGCAAGAATGTTTGAAGAAATATAAAGTAAATATTCTGGCCTTAATCCAAGACCTGATCAGTTCAAGTGGGGAAACCCACCAATATCCCAACATTTCTGTTGTTCCATTCAAGCAAATAAAAATTAAATGACTTGATGCAGACGTGTATGACCACTGGAAATGACTGGAAATGTTAAACTGTAGTTATTGCTGCACAAAAGGTTCCCTGTTCTGTGAGACTGAGACACTGAACTCTTGAACTCTATACATTTAGATGTATAGGATGCATATTGATTAAAAAAAATACAAGAAAACAGTTTCTTTACCTGTACGACTGTAAATCATGAAGTGATTTCAAAGAGCTTTCCTTTAATTAAAATAAGATGAAATGTTGGGACAGTTTCACCAATAAGCAAATGATAAAATACGTTGCCTCTCATGTTTATTGCATTCCCGTCATCCAGTGTACGCAAGCAACTTCTATGGAGAAACCTGCAGAGTTTTATCACCCGATACGGCAGATCTCCTCAGCGGGACTTTGTTAGCGTTTTGGAGGAGGAGGATTTCCACTCAGAACACTCTCAACAATCTCATTTCCTATCACAGCAGGAAGCTGTTTTCAGGAGAAAAAGGAAAAAACAAGACTTTATAACTAACTTTATGCTATCTGCCCAGCACCACTCAGCAGGAAGCGGCAGCAGACCATAAGCTGATGTACACATGGGAAAAATGGAGTTCCATCTGATACCAAAAAATCTACATTTTAATGACACTGACTTTTGAATTACAATTTGATATTGGAGTTTGTCTTTAGTCCCACGTCAGTTGAAAATGTGACCTTCATCCATCCAAACACAAACACACACACCTACATACTTACATTAACTTATGCTTATCTGGAGATAAGATTCAAGATTCTTTACTGTCATTGTACACACCAGCTGAAGGTTGCCACTGCAAAAACTCAAAATCTTAACAGGAATATTTGTCTTATTTCTAGTTAAAATGTCTCATTTTTAGTCAAAAAATCTCATTACACTTAAAACAAGAGTCATTACCAGAAAAATAACTTGTTATTTGAGAATTTTCACCTGTTTCAAGTAAATTTCCACTTGAAACAAGTAGAAAAATCGCATTACAAGCCAAAAAATCTACTTGAAACAGGTGGAAATTGTTGTTTTTCCCAGTGATGAGTCTTGTTTTAAGTGTAATGAGATTTTTATGACTAAAAATGAGACATTTTAACTAGAAATAAGACAAATATTCTTGTTAAGATTTTGAGTTTTTGCAGTGCAGAAGTCTAATGACGGAAAAAAAATTAAAACAAAATTAAGATAAAACTTAAAAAAACAAATGTAGATATTTCTAATCTGGCAAATCAGTGCTTGTCTTTTTTTTCTTTTTTTTTAGGGAAAAGATGGATTTAAAGGCGACAAAGGGACTGTTGGCTTGCCTGGCAATCCTGGAGAACCTGGATTAAGAGGTAAAGATGTAAGTAAATCCTGAGTGGTTGTTGCAATGAATAAAGTTACTAATAGATGCATTTCTATTTTTCACTAAACATCACAAACAAGATTCAGTCATAACGCTAAACATTACTGCTTACCAAAATCTGAGACATGACTCCTAAAGTTACGAGGACAAAAAAAATGACCTTGAATTAGAGTGCTAATTAAAACACGTGGAATAAATGGACCGGAATATCAAATTTAAGATATGGACAGGAAATAATCTGCTTGTTTTCATGTTTCGGATATGTGATTTAGTACACATGGATATAAACATGTAAAGCTGATGGTGATTGTCACCGTGTGTGCAGGGATCTGGAGCTGACGGGGAAAAAGGAGTGAAGGTACAGTCAGTTTGGTGAATCGTGGTTTTGATTGTTTTGCTGATCAACATTATGCTTTGATGTTAAAGAGGAAGCGGTGGTTTAAGTAATAATTTTAAATCAATTAAATCATGTTCGGTGTGATATTTTACCGTTAAATTATAATCTAATTCTGTCCTCCACAGGGCGACCAAGGACCAGCAGGAGAATCTGGTGAGAGAGGAATAAGGGTAGGTCTTCAAAAGCTTTATAATTCAAATTATACTTATATTTATTACAAATTTAAAACCAGTATGTTGTCGACACATTTTGAGAAAAAAACATCAGTAATGTAAAAGTAGAGGATATTAATCACATCCTATCATAGTTATATTCAGACTTCACTGTAATATTTGTAAGAAATGTATCCATATCAAAAACCCTGCAAGTTCTATACAAAAAATGATGTTACAGTCAGAAAATCATATTAGCTACAGCACAAGACGTGCTCTCAGAGGTAACTTTACTGCCAAAAATAAAGACAAACTATGGTAAAAGAACGGTGATTTACAGAGCTATGTCTGCATGGAACCCACTTCCAAAACACTTTAAGCAAATTATTAACATAAAAGAATTCAAATTGTTAGTAAAGAAACATCTCCTGATTATTAAATAAATAATGTAGATAGTATAATGTACTGTATATATATATATATATATATATATATATATATATATATATATATTATATGTATATATGTATGTATATATATATATATATATATATATATGAATATTTATTAAAAATGGTTATTGGTGAAAACTATAATAACTATACATGGTTTGAATTTGTTGCTGTTATAAAATGTATGAATATGTATTGATTTTATTTATATCTAAATGTTAAACAGAAATACTTTATTTTTTTCTTTATTTTCTGTTTTTCCTTTCTTTTTTTTACATGCGGTTTGCTTTTAATTTTTGTTGTAATGTACTGTATATTATGTGTCGGACCCCAGGAAGAATAGCTGCAGTTTTGGTGTAGTTAAGTTTAGTTTAGTTTATTTTGCACATAACATAAAAAAAATAACATTACACAAGTAAGTGCAGTTAAAATAAACTGTGCAGGGAGGAGCGAGCACGCCAGTAGGCTTATGAGGAGCCCCCACCTAATAACATTTAACAAAATAGTAATGAGGATACAAAATCATAAAAATAAAAATAAATGATATATCATAAAAATTGCATAAAGAACATGAATGAAAATAAAATAAAAAATAAATAAAATAAAAAAAAATTACTGTAGACATGATCATGAAAATATGATTATTATGCTGAACAAACGGCAACACAGAATATGAAGTGCAAAGGAACATTAACAGTTGGAAAAGCAAGAGCTTTCTTGACTACATTGTTGAATTAAATGTTCTTTTGAGCGACTTTTGAAAATGGATAGGGACCTACAATTGTTTGCAATCTGGTACCAACTATTCCAGACTTTGACACCTCTAAATCTAAACAAAAATGGTCTTCTAGATTCCAGACATTTAGGCGGACGTAGGGCGAGGGCCTGCCGAGTTGAGTAGGAATGAAATTGAGAGTTTGTGGCAAAGTATGACCTAAAGTGCTCAGGAACATTTCCTTCTGAGGAAAATATCTAGCTGTAGCTAATTAACTATAAAACTGTTTGCCAACTGTTGCACAGCATGGATGAGAAATATACTCACATTTGTAGATAAAAACTCTAATGCGAGGCTATTATGCTGTTTGTCATCCATTCTCATTATTGATCAGGGTCCACTAGGGTTACCAGGGCGACCCGGCGACGCCGGTGAAAAAGGCGACTCTGGGAATCTGGGTCAACCTGTAAGTACCAGTGTCTACTTCCCTATTTACTTCCTAAACCTGACCACAAATATACCGAACAATCCCGTTTACACGGCAAAGCCTTGACGTTGAGTTTCTTCCCTCTCTCAAGGGAACTGATGGAGGTAAAGGAGACAAAGGAGAGCCGGTATGTTTCACCGTGATGATTATCGTTTCTTCCTCATTGGCTCCATTCTGATCATCCTTTTGTTTCCATCAAAGCCACCGTCCGTTGGCAGCGTCGTGATCTCTAATTTGATACGTTATTAATTAACTTGGATTGTTGTGCTTGTCACCCGTCAATGCTCCGGCTAATTTTTCTTTGTGTTGCACATATTGGTTGCGTTACGCAGCGTGAGATTTTAGATTTTAACACGGCTTTGTCTGTCTTATTTTTATCACGCCGGCGTCGCCTCAAAGGGGAAACCTGGGCCTCCAGGAACACAAGTAAATGAATCCTAATTATTTTAAGCAACTTCTCATCAGATCGGCCATCAGCCGTTTGTTAGAACCGAGTTTAAGAAGAAGAATAAGCTGAAACTGTGATTTTCTTTACTGTTATTCCCCAGACTAATGGAGAAAACAACATCCTGGCCAGAGTGATTAAGGTAACCTGAAGAATAATTTGCAATGTCCTTCAACATCTTGACTTTCATGCCGTAATGAAAGTTCTTTCCTTTCTTTATTTCCCTTCCCTTCCTTTAGGGGGATCAAGGAGAGCCTGGTGGGCCTGGCATTAGAGGAGAAACAGGTCTTCCAGGACCCAGAGTGAGTATCCTGCTGTGTTTCACATTTAAACACTAGAGTACTGAGCATTCTTCAAGAACAAGCTCATCATGAGTACCGTGACAGAAGTATCTGAATATCATGTATAATGACGGTATTAGAGCGGCTAGACCAGCGGTCAGCAACCCGCGGCTTTAGAGCCACATGCGGCTCTTTAGCGCCGCCCTAGTGGCTCCTGGAGCTTTTTCAAAAATGTTTGACCTTTATTTCCTTTTTTTCTTCTTTTTTTCTTCTTCTTTTCTTTTTTTTCCTTTTTTTCTTCTCTTTTCTTCTTTTTTTTCTTTTTTTCCTTTTTTTCTCTTTTCTTCAAGTTTCCTTTCCTTTTTAATCTCGACATTTCAACTTTTTTTTTTTAATTTTGACTTTTTTCTCAACATTTCGACTTTTTTCTCAACATTACGACTTTTTTCTTGAAATTTTGACTTTTTTCTCGACATTTCGACTTTTTTCTTGAAATTTTGACTTTTTTCTCAACATTTAAACTTTTTTCTCGACATTTCGACTTTTTTCTCAACATTTTTGACTTTTTTCTCGACATTTCGACTTTTTTCTCGAGATTGTACTTCAACATTAATCTCAACATTTCGACTTTTTTCTCAACATTTCAACTTTTTTCTCAACATTTCGACTTTTTTCTCGAGATTGTACTTCAACATTAATCTCAACATATCGACTTTTTTCTCAACATTTTCGACTTTTTTCTCGACATTTCGACTTTTTTCTCAACATTTCGACTTTTTTCTCAACATTTCGACTTTTTTCTCAACATTTTCGACTTTTTTCTCGACATTTCGACTTTTTTCTCGACATTTCGACTTTTTTCTCGACATTTCGACTTTTTTCTCGACATTTCGACTTTTTTCTCAACATTTCGACTTTTTTCTCAACATTTTCAACTTTTTTCTCGACATTTCGACTTTTTTCTCGACATTTCGACTTTTTTTCTCGACATTTTGACTTTTTTCTCAACATTTCGACTTTTTTCTCGACATTTTGACTTTTTTCTCGAAATTTTGACTTTTTTCTCAACATTTCGACTTTTTTCTCGAGATTGTACTTCAACATTAATCTCGACATTTCGACTTTTTTCTCAACATTTTGACTTTTTTCTCGACATTTCGACTTTTTTCTCAACATTTCGACTTTTTTCTCAACATTTTCCACTTTTTTCTCGACATTTCGACTTTTTTCTCAACATTTCGACTTTTTTCTCGAGATTGTACTTCAACATTAATCTCAACATTTCGACTTTTTTCTCGACATTTCGACTTTTTTTCTCGACATTTCGACTTTCTTCTCGAAATTTTGACTTTTTTCTCAACATTTTGACTTTTTTTCTCGACATTTCGACTTTTTTCTCAATATTTTTACTTTTTTCTTGACATTTCGACTTTTTTTCGAGATTTCGACTTTTTTCTCAAAGTGCATAATGAAAAAAAAATCTTCCCCCAGTTATAACTAATATAGAAACATGCAGCATGTGTTGCCTTCATTCTAAGGCTTATACAAGACTTCATTTTTTGCGGTTCCAGACATTTGTTTTTTGTGTTTTTGGTCCAATATGGCTCTTTCAACATTTTGGGTTGCCGACCCCTGGTGTAAACCAAAGGTATTAGTTGTCTTTATCCTCCATGCTCTATATTCTATATAACACTACAATAACACCTAATCTCGTTCATAAAATTCACTGTACAAAAGTATTTGCATGTGTTAAAAACGTAAAGACTGTATACTGTATTTATCCCCCAGATGTTCAGATTTCCTGTGAAAATATATGGGACATTATATCCATACCTTCAAAATGAAATATTTAACTTTAATTTCTGTTCTTATTCTGAAGATTTTCCAGGTACATTTGTTCATATATTATTCATTTTTTAGTTTGTAAATAATTCCTGGGAACTTGCTGAAGCTGGATTTGTTTTTTAGCCTTGGATTTTCAATCTATATAGTCTAAAATAATTTTACCTAAATATGTCAACATGAGCTTTAGCCCAGTTCTGTTTGAACATTTAGACAAATAATGCATTTTTTTAAAAACCATAAAAAATGACTAAGATGATGCAAATAAATATGTTTTCATCATCTTTTTTCACCTGTTCATGTGTCGTCCTCCTTGATATAACTTTAATTTCACCATCTTTGCCTCTTGTTCTGTAGTCTAAGTTTAAACGTCCCGAGCTTTATTCATAACATTAACCATCAAAAAGAACACTTTATGTTTTAAAGACGTCCTTTTGGTCAATTCCGTTGAATCTTTGTGTTTTTTATCAGGGTCCAGAGGGGAAACCTGGACGGCCAGGGACGTCTCTGGTGTGTGAAAACACAAATTCATCATTTCTTCTCAGATTTGTACTTGCAATACTTAACATTTATTTTAAAATGTTCTCAGTTTTGAAATCTTGGACTTTGCAGGGTGCTGGAGGAAGCAACGGTGTTGATGGGGAACCAGGAAAACCAGGAATGAAGGTTGTAGAAAGTAGACGTCTTTATTGTTACACAATACTCACTCACTCATCACTCATCTTCTCCCGCTTTATCCGTTACCGGGTCGCGGGGGCAGCAGCCTCAGCAGGGATGCCCAGACTTCCTTCACCCAGACACTTCCTCCAGCTCTTCCGGGGGGAGTCCGAGGCGTTCCCAGGCCAGCCGAGAGACATAGTCTCTCCAGCGTGTCCTGGGTCTTCCCCGGGGTCTCCTCCCGGTGGGACATGCCTGGAACACCTCCCTAGGGAGGAGGGACATGCCTGGAACACCTCCCTAGGGAGGCGTCCAGGAGGATCCGGTACAGATGTCCAAGCCACCTCAGCTGACTCCTCTCAATGTGGAGGAGTAGCGGCTCGACTCCGAGCTCCTCCCGGGTGACCGAACTCCTCACCCTATCTCTAAGGGAGCGTCCAGCCACCCTGCGGAGGAAACTCATCTCGGCCGCTTGTATCCGCGATCTTGTCCTTTCGGTCACTACCCAAAGTTCATGACCATAGGTGAGGGTAGGGGCGTAGATTGACCGGTAAATCGAGAGCTTCGCCTTTCGACTCAGCTCCCTCTTCACCACGACGGTCCGGTACATCGACCGCATAACTGCGGATGCTGCACCGATCCGTCTGTCAATCTCACGCTCCATTGTTCCCTCACTCGTGAACAAGATCCCGAGATACTTAAACTCCTCCACCTGAGGCAGGACTTCTCCACCCACCCGGAGAAGGCATGCCACCCTTTTCCGGTCGAGAACCATGGCCTCGGTTTTGGAGGTGCTGATTCTCATCCCTGCCGCGTCGCACTCGGCCGCAAACCGCCCCAGAACATGCTCAAGGTCCCGGTCCGATGAAGCCAACAGGACAACATCATCTGCAAAAAGCAGAGATGAAATCCTGAGGTTCCCAAACCGGATCCCCTCCGGCCCCTGGCTGCGCCTAGAAATCCTGTCCATAAAAATTATGAACAGGACCGGTGACAAAGGGCAGCCCTGCCGGAGTCCAACATGCACCGGGAACAAGTCTGACTTACTGCCGGCAATGCGAACCAGACTCCTGCTTCGATCATACAGAGACCGGACAGCCCTTAGTAGAGGGCCCCGGACTCCATACTCACTCAGCACCCCCCACAGGATGGCACGAGGGACACGGTCAAATGCCTTCTCCAGATCCACAAAACACATGTAGACTGGTTAGGCAAATTCCCATGAACCCTCGAGCACCCTGCGGAGGGTATAGAGCTGGTCCAGTGTTCCACGACCGGGACGAAAACCGCATTGTTCCTCCTGAATCCGAGGTTCATCTATCGGCCGTATTCTCCTCTGTAGTACCTTGGCGTAGACTTTCCCGGGGAGGCTGAGAAGTGTGATCCCCCTGTAGTTGGAACACACTCTCCGGTCCCCCTTTTTAAACAGAGGGACCACCACCCCGGTTTGCCACTCCAGCGGTACTGTCCCCTTCCTCCATGCGATGTCGCAGAGGCGTGTCAGCCAAGACAGCCCTACGACATCCAGAGACTTGAGGTACTCAGGGCGAATCTCATCCACCCCCAGTGCCCGGCCACCGAGGAGCTTACGAACCACCTCGGTGACCTCGGCTTGGGTGATGGATGAGCACGCCTCCGAGCCCCAACCCTCTGCTTCCTCAGAGGAAGGCATGTCAGTCGGGTTAAGGAGATCCTCAAAGTAATCCTTCCACCGTCCGACAATGTCCCCAGTCGAGGTCAACAGCTCCCCACCAGCACCATAAATGGTGCCGGCAGAGTACTGCTTCCCCCTTCTGAGGCGCCGAACGGTCCTCCAGAATTTCCTCGAGGCCGACCGAAAGTCCTCCTCCATGGCCTCCCCGAACTCCTCCCCGAACTCCTCCCAGACCCGAGTTTTTGCCTCCAAGACTGCCCGAGCCGCGGCCCGCTTGGCCTGCCGGTACCTATCTTGTTACACAATACACATATTGTAATTGTATCTATGAATATAAGCTCACTCTCTAATGTTTCTTTAAATATTGTAGGGTGACAAGGGACAACAAGGGGAACCTGGTTTGGTGAGTGTGTTTATCATTTGTTTTTCATGATACAAATCATTTTTGCTCTTTAGATTTATCATTGGACAATGGTTGGACTACAAGCTGATAACATTTTTCCAGCACTGAAATTACACGATATCTCCCCTCATCTTCAAATTAAAGAACTTCATCAACCTCTCTGACGAGGGATCACAAATACAGATTAACTGCAGTCTGGTTGAGCGAGGAGACGGGAGTTCTTGTTCACTGAAAATAACACGACTGCCATGATGGAGTTTGCCAAAAGGCAACACTTTTATTGCGAAAAAAATCCCACAGACACATGGACACATCCTACAGTCAAACAGGGTGATGGCACCTTCATTTTTAGGGCATATAGATCAGGCGTCGGCAACACAAAATGTTGAAAGAGCCAGATTGGAACAAAAACACAAAAAACTATGTCTGGAGCCGCAAAACATGAAAAGTCTTGCGTCAGCCTTAGAATGAAGCCAACACATGCTGCATGTTTCTATATTAGTTATAACTGGGGGAAGATTTTTTTTTTCATTATGCACTTCGAGAAAAAAGTTGAAATTTTGAGAAAAAAGTTGAAATTTTGAGAAAAAAGTCGAAATGTTGAGAAAAAAGTCGAAATGTTGAGAAAAAAGTCGAAATGTCAAGATTAATGTCAAAGTACAATCTTGAGAAAAAAGTCGAAATGACGACAAAAAAGTTCAAATGTCGAGAAAAAAGTCGAAATGTCGAGATTAAAAAGGAAAGGAAAAAGGAAGAAAAAAAGAGAAAAAAAGGAAGAAAAAGAGGAAAAAAAGAAGAAAAAAAGAGAAAAAAAGAAAGGAAAAAAGGGAAAAAAAGGTCAAACATTTTTAAAAATCTCCAGGAGCCACTAGGGCGGCGCTAAAGAGCCGCATGCGGCTCTAAAGCCGCGGGTTGCCGAGCCCTGATCTAGATGGATAATAGATGCATAGTAGATGGATAACAACCACAGAGCGGTCCAGAGGGAGGTTTTTCATAGTGCCCAGAATTCTAGAGGTAGATGATGGTTAGACCTCCAGTCCGTCACAAAGATGCAGAAGTGTCTTTGGGAAACACTGAAACTGTTGGACTGATGCCGACAGACTTCGGACTTGAACCCTGTAAACTATCTTTAACCATACCTGGATTTTTCTGTGCACTGAATTCCTTTGGTTCACCTTATCTGCAGCTCCTTTTGTTTTTCATGGATTGTAACTGTTAAATACAATATGTTTGCAGTATCTGAAAGGTCTCTCTCTATATATATATATACCGTATGTGTGTGTGTGACCAGAGTGGAGACAAAGGCGGGCTTGGAATAGCAGGGATTCCTGGTTTGCCAGGAATTGCAGTGAGTATGGACCATTAACATGTTTTTAATGACGAGAGTCTGTAACAGAGCTGGTTTTTAGCCGGCATAGCAAATCGTAGTGTAGTTTCTGTTGTGTTACAACTCTTTTTCCTGTCATGGTGGCCTTTCTCTGCAGGGAAAAGCCGGCTCTGATGGGAAGAGAGGTCCGACAGGAAAAGAAGTGAGAGCCGCCGCCTGAATCTCTTCAGCACTCACTGTTGTTGTAATTGTTAACGTTTTGTTTTATTTGACATTAAAAATGTTTTATTTTCTCAGGGAGAAAAGGGACTGAAAGGAGATGATGGAACAAAGGTCTCTGAAATGTTTTACAATGAGCTTAAAAAAAATTACAGATGCTTTTTTAAAATGATTTTTAATGCATATTAACGCTCTTCTTTTTTCAAGGGTGACAAAGGAGATTCAGGTGCAAATGTACGTATTTTTGAACGATACTTGGTCTGTTTAGTTGCCTGTGAAGTGTAAAATCAGCTGAGTGTTGGTTGTTTCCAGGGCAAAGACGGGAGCAAAGGGGAACCAGGAGCTCCGGGGAAGCAAGTACTTGTCACTACTGAGGTACAAATGAATAAATAAAACTCAGTGACTTCTTTGTTGTTTTTTAAATCATGTTTTATTTCAGGTTTATTTTAGAAATATAGCAGTAAGAAGAAAGGTGGGTTTGTGGTTTTGCTTGTGGGAGCCTGTGGAAAACAAACTTTAATTTAAGCCTAATAAATAATAAATAAAGTTTTAGAGGAACATCCTGCAGTTAAAACAGACCTAGATCTAATATAAAATAGTAATGTGTGTGCACTTTTCTTGGAGACCAAAACAACATCAGTCGTTACGTTTTTGAGTTACAACATAATATGTGTTTGCAGCAAAATGAGACGGTTGGGATCGGTGGAAATGAATGCAGTTTTAAACCTCTTGACAAGACTCAAAAGTGTTATTGCACTAAAGTGATAGTGTGGATCGGGTCCCTGCAGACACACCAGGGACGTTTTAAAAAGTACAACTTTACAGAAAGTCTATAACAGGGGTCGGCAACCCAAAATGTTGAAAGAGCCATATTGGACCAAAAACACAAAAAACAAATATGTCTGGAGCCGCAAAAAATGAAAAGTCTTGTATAAGCCTTAGAATGAAGACAACACATGCTGCATGTTTCTATATTAGTTAGAACTTGGGGAAGATTTCTATTTTTCATTATGCACTTTGAGAAAAAAGTCGAAATGTCGAGAAAAATGTCGAAATGTCGAGAAAAAAGTCAAAATTTCGGGAAAAAAGTTGAAATGTCAAGATTAATGTTGAGGTACAATCTTGAGAAAAAAGTTGAAATGTGGAGAAAAAGTCGAAATGTCGAGGAAATAGTCAAAATTTCGTGAAAAAAGTCGAAATGTTTAGAAAAAAGTCGAAATGTCAAGAAAAAAGTCAAAATTTCTACAAAAAAGTCGAAATGTCGAGAAAAAAGTCGAAATGTCGAGATAAAAAGGAAAGGAAAAAGGAAGAAAAAAAGAGGAAAAAAAGAAGAAAAAAAGGAAAAAAGAAAAAGGAAAGAAGGAAAAAAAGAGAAAAAGAAAAAAAAGAAAAAGGAAAAAAAAGGTCAAACATTTTTGAAATGTCGAGAAAAAAGTCGAACTGTCGACAAAAAAGTCGAAATGTTGAGAAAAAAGTCGAAATTTCGAGAAAAAAGTCGAAATGTCGAGATTAAAAATGAAAGGAAAAAGGAAGAAAAGAAGAAGAAAAAAAGGAAAAAAGAAGAAAAAAAAGAAAAAGGAAAGAAGGAAAAAAAGAGAAAAAGGAAGAAAAAAAGAAAAAGGAAAAAAAAGGTCAAACATTTTTGAAAAAGCTCCAGGAGCCACCAGGGCGGCGCTAAAGAGCCGCATGCGGCTCTAAAGCCGTGGGTTGCCGACCCCCGGTCTATAAAAAAGGACTGTTTGTGCATCTCCATCTGCTTTAATGCCACACAGGTTACACGGGTTTATTGGAAATGACGTTAAGTTCATGTCCTCTGTTTCTAATGTTTGCTGATTTAGATATGAATATCCAAGTACTGGTCCAGGTCGGTGAGCAGGGAGAAATCTCTCCTCGTTTTGCATCTACAGTATTTTGTGCAACAGCAGTTGACGTGTACAGACTTACAACAAAGTAGAAGTTACCAGACGGAGATGCCTATCCACGCTTAAGTGGAATTACATTTATGAGTCTCGTCAGAGGCTTAAAATAGGAGTTTATTTCGACTCAGCTCTGTTGCCTCCAAATATAATATAATATAAGTTGTAAAAACAATATCCCATGCACACTCACACACACTTATTTTTTTGTCTTTATTATTTATATATTGCATTATTAGTTTGCCATCACTTTTGTGTAGTTATACTTTTTGTTTTTGTATGTTAATCTTGTGTTCTTTATAACACATGAAATTTTAATAACTTCGGTGGAGGCTTCAAATAAGCCCATTGGGTTTTTTGCCTCTTCCTGCACCTATACTATTTATATTTGATATTTCCTGTATATTTTTTAAAAAACTGTGCAAAACAATAAACTAAACTAAACAAATGCACATTAAATAAATGGTATTTTTCTGCAAACCCATCTTCTCTTCCAGCTCAAAACTACTTCACTTCACATCATTTTGGTCACCAACTAAAGAGTTCCCTCCTCATTAATAGACCTCGGCCTATTTTAAATCTATTTTTCTTCTTTCTCGTGTTTTAGCCTCAGTTTGTCTTACCTCTGCTCTCATTTCTGCTTAGCAACAAACAGATGTAAACGACCCCTAAAGAGCTTATAAAGGTGAATAACCATTGATCTTTGCAAATGTTGTCAGGGCTCCACAATTGATGAAATCCGTCAAGCATTTCCACTTCCAATGGGTCCTCCAGGCGCAACCGTGAGTATTTTATTTCTAAAAGTAACAGCATGTATAGCCCATAATAGTCACTTCGGCTGTTGCAAGGTATAATGTATATATGTGGAATCGGAGTCGTCATCTCGTAGTGCTTTCCATTGTTACGATGGGATATGAATGCTTGATGTCATGCATTATAAATGTATGTTCAAATGTCCTGCGCTTCTGTTTCTGTGTTTAGGGTTCACCGGGACTTAAGGTAAGACGGTAATGATGTTTACGCTGGAGTGATGTTTATACTGAACAACAGAGAAAAGGCTTTATAGTTCTGTTTCCCTTCTTACAGGGAGAGAGAGGAGACGGAGGCCCTAAAGGGGAGAAGGTAGAGACTCATCACAGTTATATCTCTGATGCATGGAAATGGAAATGCACTTACCTTATATTTATGTTTTTGCAGGGTGACGCTGGGGCTCCTGGAAAGTATCTTGAAATGAAGGTAGAATACATCGTATTCAAAATTCCTCCTCTGGGATATACATGTTTGCATTTGACATTATAAAATCTCTGAACTGAATGTTTTGTATCTACGCAGGACGTTGCAGAGATGTTTGAATCCTACGGTATCAGGGTGAGCGCTGACGCCGACCATAAACCTGCAGTAAAGTGGAAAAGTAGCAGCAGATCTGGCTCATCTTAACCCTTTACTGTGTTTGGGTCAAAATGACCTAATTATCCTGTTCTTCTTTCCTCCTGCTCTCTCCTTCCTTCCTTCCTTCCTCTTTTATCCCTTCTTTCCTTCCTTCCTTCCTTCCTTCCTTCCTTCTTTTCTCCCCTCGTACATTCTTTCCTTGTTTTCTCCTTTCCTTCCTTCATTCTTTTTTCCCTTCCTTCTTTTCTCCCTTCCTTCCTTCTTTCCTTCCTTCCTTCTTTACTCCCTTCCTTCCTTCTTTACTCCCTTCTTTCCTTCCTTCCTTCCTTCTTTTTTCTCTTCTTTCCTCCCTTCCTTCTTTTCTCCCTTCCTTACTTCTTTCCTCCCTTCCTCCCTTCTTTCCTTCCTTCTTTCCTCCCTTCTTTCCTTCCTTCCTTCCTTCTTTCTTTTCTCCCCTCGTACATTCTTTCTTTGTTTTCTCCTTTCCTTCCTTCCTTCCTTCCTTCCTTCCTTCCTTCCTTCCTTCTTTCCTCCCTTCTTTCCTTCCTTCCTTCCTTCCTTCCTTCTTTCTTTTCTCCCCTCGTACATTCTTTCCTTGTTTTCTCCTTTCCTTCCTCCCTTCTTTCCTTCCTTTCTTTTCTCCCTTCCTTCCCTCTTTCCTCCCTTCTTTCCTTCATTCCTTCTTTTCTCCCTTCATTCCTTTCTTCCTTCTTTATTCCCTTCTTTCCTTCCTTCCTTCTTTTCTCCGTTCCTTCCTTCTTTTCTTACTTCTTTCCTCCTTTCTTTCCTTCCTTCCTTCTTTTTTTCCCTTCCTTCTTTCCTCACTTCTTTCCTTCCTTCCTTCTTTTTTCCCTTCCTTCCTTCTTTCCTCCCTTCTTTCTTTCCTTCCTTCTTTTCTCCCTTCCTTCTTTCCTTCTCTTTTCTCCCCTCGTACATTCTTTCCTTCTTTCCTTCCTTCCTTCCTTCTTTTCTCCCTTCTTTCCTTCCTTCCTTCCTTCTTTCCTCACTTCTTTCCTTCCTTCCTTCCTTCTTTCCTCACTTCTTTCCTTCCTTCCTTCCATCTTTCCTTCCTTCCTTCTTTCCTCCCTTCTTTCCTTCCTTCCTTCCATCTTTCCTTCCTTCCTTCTTTCCTCCCTTCTTTCCTCCCTTCTTTCCTTCCTTCCTTCCTTCTTTCCTCACTTCTTTCCTTCCTTCCTTCCATCTTTCCTTCCTTCCTTCTTTCCTCCCTTCTTTCCTCCCTTCTTTCCTTCCTTCCTTCCTTCTTTCCTCACTTCTTTCCTTCCTTCCTTCTTTCCTTCCTTCCTTCCTTCCTTCCTTCCTTCCTTCCTTCCTTCCTTCCTTCCTTCTTTCCTCCCTTCCTTCCTTCTTTCTTCCCTTTTCCCTTCCTCCTTCCTTGACCCGAACACAGCATAATGGTTAATAAAACTTTGTTTTTTTTCCTCAGCTTCCTCTGCTGAAGGCTTTGATTGACAGGTTGCTGCAGGACGGAGTGGAGGAGCTGCTTCACGTGCTCAACACCTCCAAGAAAACAAAAGACAACACAGGGACTCAAACCAACGTCATCGCCGAGTACACGGTAACGTCTCCGTGGAGGAAGCATGTGAGGTTTTGTTCTTCCTGCTATCTTTGTCGTTCATCCCTAGACGTGCATAGATATGCAAAACCAGGAAGGGACAAAATGAAAAGAAGAAAGATAAACAAAACAACTGCAAAGAAAGAAAAGAAAAATATAAAAAGTGAACACAAAGGCCCGGTGGAAACAAAACAAATAGATGCATCATTTACATATTGCAAACAAAGTCTAAAGAACTGAACTGATCTACAAAAGCACCGCTGTTAGCTGCTAACCGGCTGCAAACGGTCACAACAGATGGAGAGAGAAAACAAAGACGGGGAAACCTTTGATAATTACAGCAGACAAGCAAACACGATGGCTGAATACATGCAAAGAATTTGTCACAACAATGTGACAGAGTAACCTGCAAAAGGAGGTAAAGCATTCGTCCTCCAGGAGGAATCAAACTCTGCAGAGGACGGGCTTTTAAGGTTTTAACCCCAGAAGGTTTTGGGACAATATATCTGAAGAGAACTGATATTTCAACATGTAAAATCTGTTGCTTTTCAAAGTCAAAGCCAAATTTCAAAGTCAAAGAAATAAAACATATTGTGTGTTTTTTTCAATAGAATTCTCTCAAATTTGAGAAGCAGCCACTGTTGGATCTGAAAACCGAGGACCCTGACACACTCGACCAGACTCCTGAAACCCTGTTGAATGTAAGTAATTTCAGCCTCCGACCTTGTTTTACTCAAAAGAAGAAGAAAAATGTTATATCTAAGGTGAACGTATTAAATCTCTACCAAAATAAATCAGCAGAACTAAAGGAAAAGATTTAAGTTCCCTGTAAAGATTAATTTATGTATTTATTGGAAGACAAAAGTCAAAGGAAATGTTTTGTTAAAACACCTGGTGTTGTTTCTGTTTCATGCTTTTATCTGTAGTCGTTTAGATTATTGTAACGCCCTGCTCTCTGGTCTTCCTAAAAAGAGTATTAAGAATCTACAACTACTACAGAATTCAGCCGCTCGCGTGCTGACGAGGACCAGAGGGCGGGAGCACATTACACCTGTTTTAAAATTGCTGCATTGGCTCCCCGTCCGCTTCAGGATTGATTTTAAAGTTCTTTTACTGGTTTTTAAGTGTCTTAACGGTCTTGGGCCATCTTATTTATCTGATCTGCTTTTACTGTATCAACCCTCACGGACCCTGAGGTCCTCTGGCACCGGCCTTTTAACCATTCCCCGAACCGCGACCAAAACCCACGGTGAGGCTGCATTCAGCCATTATGGCCCTTATTTATGGAACAGCCCGCCAGAGAACCTCAGGGCCGCAGAGAACGTTGATATTTTTAAAAGGAGGCTCAAGACACACCTTTTTAGTTTGGCTTTTATCTGATCTCATTTACCTAGTGTTTTCAGCTATTTATTGTGTCTACTTCTTTAGCTTTTTTATTATCTTTAAAACTTTAATCCATTTTAGTGACTTTTTATTTTATGTTATTTATTATTCATCTTAAGTTTTGCATAGATTTCTCTAAAATTTTACACTTTTTAGGCATTTTTTACTTTTATTTTAATCTTTTAGTTTTTAGCTCCAGTGTTTCCTCAGGGGGGTCGTCCACACTGGGAGGTGTGTCTGCTCCGCCCATGGGGGTGTCGTCATGGGGGTCCCTCAGGCCTGGGTAGCTGGGGGGGGGCTCCACCTTCTGTGTGGGGTCTGCCCCGGTCTGTCCGGGTTGGGGGGGTCTCTGTGGCGATGCTTCTGGTGGTCATGGCCGGTGGAGCCTCTCGGTGGGGACGGCCACCCATAGGTAGTGTTTTCCTCACCTGGATCGTTAGTGCTAAGCCATGTCACCAGTCCACTTATTGTGTGTGTGTGTGTGTGTACGTGTGTGTGTACATGTGTATGAGTGAGTGTGTGTGTACGCATGGGGGGTGGGGGGTGGGGGGCGGGGTCGTATGGGATGTTTTAAATTGTGTTTTTGATTGTTATTTTATTCTGCATGTAAAGCACCATGTGTTGCATTTATATTGTATGATTTGGTGCTATATAAATAAATAAAGTTTGAGTTTCAGGATTCAACACTTCCAGAAACTGGAAGTGTTTCAGAGGTGGGTAGTAACGAGTTACATTTACTCCGTTACATTTACTTGAGTAAGTTTTGGGAAATGTTGTACTTTTTACTTTTACTTGAGTAGATTTGTGAAGAAGAAACTGTTCCTCTTACTCCGCTACATTAGGCTACGTTGAGCTGTTACTTTTCTTTTATCCCTTTTATCCACGTACGCGTCAATCTCATGACATCACTGGGTGATTCTTTGGGAAAAATGTTTGAGTCTGTGTATAAGTGACAAAACATGCAAAAACAAACACACAGAGTTTCTATGAGTTCATGGGCTTGTTCTAGTTCTGCCTGGTTAAAAAAGAAAAGTACAAAGGCTTGAAATTTTGTGCTACTTGTGCTTAATTTATTTTTTTATGTATTAAAGTACTTTAATTTACTTTAAGATGCTTTTAATTTAAGCATTTTTTTATTAATTTTAATTTAATTATTATTAATTTTTAATTTTAATTAATTTCCCTGAAGATGATTATTTTGTACTTCTGTCTGTTTGAATGGTTGTGTTAAAAAAATAAATCAGACGTTACTCAACAGTTACTCAGTACTTGAGTACTTTTTTACTTTTACTCAAGTAATTATTTGGATGACTTTTTTGACAATTTTTAGCTACTCTACCCACCTCTGATAAAAACACATCACGGGTGACTAGCATGGTGTCCTCCATCGTTATAATGAGACAAATTTCTCACGACCAGAACTCTGCAACATATACACATCTATTAACTGATAGCATTGAAGTAAATATTAGGATTTGGACAAATCTGGAGCTACGGACACATTTTATTAGGGTAAGAAATGTGGTAGATGAACTGATACTGACGTCATGCACAGTGTATAATGAGCTTTTTGACTGATTTTTCTAGATTAACACTGAAATGACACAATTGCGTAGATTCTCAGTCTACTTTAATCTGCTTTTTCGGTGAAGGATCCCTTAAATGAGACTTCGGAGACTCTGTGGAGCCTCACGGCCGCGCAGGGAGAGCAGAATCTGAACGGGAGTGAAACCGGGTTAAAGGAATCCAGAGAGAAGGAGACTGTAAACTGGGACGTGAATGAAGCATCGTCAAACCTGAGTGTTGACAACTCTACTTTCAGTTATATCACAGTTAAGGAGGTAAGACCATTTTAAAACCGGCATATTGACTATTTCTTTTTTTTTTTATGTATCTCAGTATTCTGCTATTCATGTTATTCTGATTCCATTTTATTACTAAACAAACTGAGTCAATCAATCATCCTTAAATCACTAAATAATTATACCATAAACTATAGGGAGTATTTTGTATATCCGAAGGGAATAAAAATGCATAACATGTACTAAAAACCCAACAAAGTACTCGATTAAGCATAGAAGTGATCACAGTTGTTGTTATCTAACATTAATGTTCTGCTGGTTGCAAAACGCTAACACTTATACATTTTTTGTTCAGTCGGTTTCAGAGTTACCTGAAACTGTAAAGGAGACTGTCGTCCTCACTCAGGAGGACCAGCTGAAGAAGAATCCGTCACCAAAGAAGAAGAACAGGGAACGTGGGAAAGTAAAGCGGCCATGGCTCATTTATCAACAACAGTTATCAATACCCATCAAACTGATGTTCTCCTGCTTGATCAGTTTAGATTTAATGTCCATAACTGAAGGACCACACCAGTGTTTTAGCTAAATTTCTGCCGTACGTTCATCACACTAACTGCATGAAAATCAACTTCCTGAGATATAAAAACATATTATTATCTTGCAGCCTCATGCTTCTGGTTTTTAGTCTAATTAAAGCTGCAAGCAGCGATGAACGGGCCCTCGCGCGTGCAATTTTCACCAATAAAAGTCAAGGACTCAAAACCGAGTCCGATGACACCACCCATGAGTCTTTATATCAAACCATTCAAAAGTTATGGCAGAAAGTAGGAACTATCAAATATGGACCAATCAGATGAAGGGGGGGGGGTGTGCTTTTTGGCTTCTATCGTCGCCACGGTAACGCTTTTGACTAAGAAAAGAAATGCCCGTCATCGCAGGATGGAGACGCACATTTTGATGTATAACACACCTGGGTGCACGTTACGGTTCGGGCCGTATTAATGGCCAAAGAAATGGCATAAATTGCGCCAAAATTACACGATTAATTTTAAATGGCCGACTTCATGTTCGGTTTCGGCCATGGCGCCAAGAGACTTTTCTTTAAGAGCTGTTACGCTGAGAGCGCCCCCTGCAGGTTTGGAGCACTTCCGGTTGTAGTGACCAGTTATGAAGCGTTTTTCTTTTGAAGATGGTTTCTTGTTTTATATCGTTTTGTGCTTTGCATCGTTTCTCTATTTGCAGCAAGTTTGATGATGCTGCATTTGTCTTTGTTTTTTGCAGCACATTTTTTCATTGGCGGTGATCTGGGTGATCTGGCGCAATAAAGAGGGTTCTGCACAAAACTCCGTGTCTCTCCATCCTGTCGGTCGGGCCCCCGTGGCACTCACACTGCTACACTGGCGCCCAACGTGGGGCCCGACCGACAGGATGGAGAGACACAGAGTTTTGTGCAGAACCCTCTTTATTGGGCCAGATCACCCAGATCACCGCCACACACGTGCAGAAGCACCTTCACACAGCTTCTCCGAACCACCGCTCCTCCGACCAGCTCTGCCTTATAAGGTAGGCAGGGTGGAGAGCGCGCCACTCAGGCGGATGGGACACAGGTGCGCGTGTCCCATCAACCTCTCCACCCTACCACAACCTCGTTTTGAGTTTGTGAATTTGAATCGTTTCTGTACTTGAAGAAGTTTTCCCTAACTGAGACGCATTAGGCCGTTGCAGTGCGTTTGGCCCTTGTCGGCCACCGTAGTCCAGTCTGGGACTGAGACGGCCCAGTATGTCATATGTAATATCACTTTTCCCCACCAGAGCTGCACTTTGATGACGCACAACGCCCCATGTGGCAAAAGCAGCAGATAGAAGGAGATCCAGCCTGATGTGTTGTAGTGAAACATCTCAAACCATGAGGGCGTTTACTCTTATGGATGATTTATTTCAAATCAGCCACAAAATATCTCCAGGTTGATTTTCACATCTCTATCATGCTTCGTTAACTGAATTTTAATTGAACAAAATAATTACAAACAAAGAAACAAAGAAATCGGCAGGCTGACAAAAATAAAACTTCTGGTGTGGTCCTACTGTCTAAATATAAATAGCTCTAAACTATTTGATTACATTTAGGGGTTTTCACTCTCTTAACGTAGTGGTACTTTTTTTTAAAATTCTTTTGATAGTCATTAACTACCTAATTGTCGCAGTTTCATACTTGATCATCGCCAACTTTCTGAAGCATGAGAAACTTTGATCTCTTCTCTCTCCAACTGTGAACTTCTTAACCAGGGCAAAGGAAATAAAGGACGACAGAGGAGGCAGAGACAACGCCTGGTAAATGTCCTGACGGGGGTCAGACTTGAAACTAAACCTTGAAACTAAACTTTGCTTTTGTCCTGACTGAACAGAAATGCTCCAACTAACACTTTTCACCCTGCAAAAAAACCCAACAAAGGTTTAAATATCACCCCTAACCAGTACTCGAGTTGTAAAATAATATCAGGGGGGATGGTGGATTTTATCATATGGGGACAGATAATTTGTGCTGATTACAAATAATATAATATATTACAAATAATAGCAGTGACCAAAACAGCTGCAGAAATACTGCAGGAATGACATAGCAGCAGTTAAATGCAGCCTTCTGTAAGCTTTAAATATCCACTGGGCTTACATCAAATACATCAAAACACAACAATAAAAAACACTTTTCTGAACTTATCAATATGACTCTGTTAACAAGAATATTTGTCTTATTTCTAGTTAAAATGTCTCATTTTTAGTCAAAAACTCTCATTACACTTTAAACAAGAGTCATTAGAAAAATAACTTGTTATTTGACAATTTCCACCTGTTTCAAGTACATTTTCACTTAAAATAAGTAGAAATAATTTGCCAATGGAACAAGATTTTTTTGCTTGTAATGAGAGGATACATCTTGTTCCATTGGCAGATTTTTTCTACTTATTTAAAATGGATCACTGCAAAAACTCAAAATCTTAACAAGAATATTTGTCTTATTTCTAGTTAAAATGTCTCATTTTAGTAAAGAAATCTCATTACACTTAAAACAAGACTCATCACTGGAAAAACAACAATTTTCACCTGTTTCAAGTAGATTTTCACTTAAAATAAGTAGAAAAATCTGCATGTGGAACAAGATTTTTTGTCCCACTGGCAGATTTTTCTACTTATTTCAAGTGAAAATTTACTTGAAACAGGTGAAAATTGTCAAATTAAGTTATTTTTCTGAGTAATGACTCTTGTTTTAAGTGTAATGAGAGTTTTTGACTAAAAATGAGACATTTTAACTAGAAATAAGACAAATATTCTTGTTAAGTTTTTGCAGTGAGTGTGAGATAAAGACAGATGTAAATGAGGGAGTTTTGTTTAGTCTTTTATTTGAAATGAAACGCATCCGTCTCTGATGATGACGAGTCATGGATGTTATCTCACAGATTACACCGAAACTTAAATTACTTGAAACAGGTGAAAATTGTCAAATAAGTTATTTTTCTGGTGTTATTTTTCTGGTGATGACTCTAAATGTTGAAATAGCAGTAAAACCACATTCATTGATGAAATGACATAAGGGATGGAAAGGAGGGATGGCAGTTTTACAGGAGGGATGATTTGGACCGTTTTTATTTCAGGGGGGGATGCCATCCCCCCTCATCCCCCCTCAACTCCAGTACTGTCCCTAACATAGGATTAACATAACGTCTTAGAAACAATGCTAATATTTGATCATTTAAATTAAGATTTTGCATCTGTAACATGCTGAATTAACCAGGACTTGTACATGTGATGTGGCTTATATAACAAAGTGCATGCGTTTGATTTAATGTCCATGTGCTTCTCATCATTATAACATTTTGAGATGCTTCTTTTTTTTTTTTTACCACTGCTTTAGATGTTGTCAATTCGTGCACATACATGATAAATGATGCTGTCGTTGTATCTTCCTGTTGTAAGTTGTCGTGTTTTTTTTTTATCTTAAGACATCTGAAGACCACAAGCAAGAAGAAGAGTTTTATAACAGTGACGAATACAGTTATGACTACGAGGTAAGGCAGCCGTTGCACTAAATTAGTAATCCGAGCACTGCTGGACACTTGGTTTTAATGTGATGTTGATGACGTGGTTTTGTTACGGATTTAGAGCGCTGGAGCAGCGAGTGCCTTCTTCCTAACAACGCTGTCAAAGTCAGAACCCGTTTTATTTCAGACCGTCATCTCCAGGGACTCAAAAATATCCGCTCTCGTACACGAATACAAGAGAGTTGATTAAAGACAAACCCACCACCTGCATTTAATTATTAGGAATGAATTAGTTTTGTCATTACAGCTTACTGCATTCAATGCGTATCATCCACCGCGGATGTTTAAAAGTTTTAATGAGAGGATTTTTTTATTTATTTATAGGAGGAACTTTCCCCAGACGTCGACCCCCCCGCCTCCCGGGAGAGAACGGAGAGCAGAACGGTAGATTTGCCTCAAACAGAACGCTCTCATCCGTGTCAGCCGGACTGGGTTTACGTGTTATGATTCATTTTTAATGTAAAACGTGTTCAGTGTTTGGTTGTTGTTTTTTGTCCACACTCCCGGGGATGATTATGCATTTGTAACTTTGTAAGAGGAAGGAAGGGAGGAAGGGAGGGAGGAAGGAAGGAAGGAAGGAAGGAAGGAAGGAAGGAAGGAAGGAAGGAAGGAAGGAAGGAAGGAAGGAAGGAAGGAAGGAAGGAAGGAAGGAAGGAAGGAAGGAAGGAAGGAAGGAAGGAAGGAAGGAAGGAAGGAAGGAAGGAAGGAAGGAAGGAAGGAAGGAAGGAAGGAAGGAAGGAAGGAAGGGAGGGAGGGAGGGAGGGAGGGAGGGAGGGAGGGAGGGAGGGAGGAAGAAAGGAAGGAATCGAGAAAAGAAGGGAGGAAAGAAGGAAGGGAGGGAGGGAGGGAGGGAGGGAGGGAGGAAGGAAGGAAGGAAGGAAGGGAAAAAAGAAGGGAGGAAAGAAGGAAATAAGGAAGGAAGGGCGAAAAGAAGGAAGGAAGGAAAGAAGGGAGGAAGGAAGGAAGGAAGGAAGGGAGGGAGGGAGGGAGGGAGGGAGGAAAGGAAAAAGAAGGGAGGAAAGAAGGAAATAAGGAAGGAAGGGAGAAAAGAAGGATGGAAAGAAGGAAATAAGGAAGGAAGGGATAAAAGAAGGAAGGAAGGAAAGAAGGGAGGAAGGAAGGAAGGAAGGAAGGAAGGAAGGGAGGGAGGGAGGGACGGAGGGAGGGAGGGAGGGAGGGAGGGAGGGAGGGAGGAAGGAAGAAAGGAAAGAAGGAAGGAAGGGAAAAAAGAAGGAAGGAATCGAGAAAAGAAGGGAGGAAAGAAGGAAGGGAGGGAGGGAGGGAGGGAGGGAGGGAGGGAGGAAGGAAGGAAGGAAGGAAGGGAAAAAAGAAGGAAGGAAAGAAGGGAGGAAAGAAGGAAATAAGGAAGGAAGGGAGAAAAGAAGGATGGAAAGAAGGAAATAAGGAAGGAAGGGCGAAAAGAAGGATGGAATCGAGAAAAGAAGGAAGGAAGGAAAGAAGGGAGGAAGGAAGGAAAGGAAAAAGAAGGGAGGAAAGAAGGAAATAAGGAAGGAAGGGAGAAAAGAAGGATGGAAAGAAGGAAATAAGGAAGGAAGGGAGAAAAGAAGGAAGGAAGGAAAGAAGGGAGGAAGGAAGGAAGAAAGGAAAAAAGAAAGAAGGAAGGAAGGGAGGAATGAAGGAAGGAAGGAAGGAAGGGAGGGAGGGAGGCAGGGAGGGACGGAGGGAGGGAGGAAGAAAAAAAAGAAGGAAGGGAGGGAGGAAGGAAGGAAGGAAGGAAGGAAGAAAAAAAAGAAGGAAAGAAGGAAGGAAGGAAGAGAAAAAAGAAGGAAGGAAGGGAGGAAGGAAGGAAGGAAGAAAGGAAAGAAGGAAGGGAAAAAAGAAGGAAGGAATCGAGAAAAGAAGGAAGGAAGGAAAGAAGGGAGGAAAGAAGGAAATAAGGAAGGAAGGGAGAAAAGAAGGATGGAAAGAAGGAAATAAGGAAGGAAGGGCGAAAAGAAGGATGGAAGGGAGAAAAGAAGGAAGGAAGGGAGAAAAGAAGGAAGACAAGAAGGAAGGAAGAAAGAAAAGAAGGAAGGGAAAAAAGAAGGAAGGAATCGAGAAAAGAAGGAAGGAAGGAAAGAAGGGAGGAAAGAAGGAAGGAAAGGAAAAAGAAGGGAGGAAAGAAGGAAATAAGGAAGGAAGGGAGAAAAGAAGGATGGAAAGAAGGAAGTAAGGAAGGAAGGGAGAAAAGAAGGAAGGAAGGAAAGAAGGGAGGAAAGAAGGGAGGAAGGAAGGAAGGAAGGAAGGAAGGAAGGAAGGAAGGAAGGAAAAAAGAAGGAAGGAAGGAAAAAAGAAGGGAGGGAGGAAGGAAGGAAGGAAGGAAGGAAGGAAGGGAGGGAGGGGGGGAGGGAGGGAGGGACGGAGGGAGGAAGAAAAAAAAGAAGGAAGGAAGGAATCATCACTCATCCGTGTCAGCCGGACTGGGTTTACGTGTTATGATTCATTTTTAATGTAAAACGTGTTCAGTGTTTGTTTATTGTTTTTTTGTCAACACTCCCGGGGATGAAAAGGTACTTTTTTTTAACTTTGTAAGATAAACGAGATCAGCCGGACTCAGCTATGCACAACTTGGCTGTTTCTGCAGGATGACGATGTGTTTTCATCTGTGCAGGAGGGACCGGCACCAGCAGACGGTCCTGACCGTGAAACCTCCAGACGAGCTGTAACGTCAGGCAGGAGGACAGACGCACATGTGAGCAGACATTATGTAATATGGAGCTTCTTTTTTCAGCTTTTTGAGCCAAGAAGGCAGCAGCGCACGTCAAAACAAATAAAATCACAAGGTTAAAAGACAGAATAAAAAACAATAACAGAGGAACAAAGTAGCAATACAATGATAAAACCCACATCTTATAAAGTGCAGATGCATAGGAGGTCACAGCCAGTTAACAGCACATCATCACATCAATCATATAAAGTGCAGATGTTTAGGAAGACATAACTACCATCAGGTACAGAGACACTGTCCAATGCTTTCACGCTCTAGGTCCTTCAGGATTGAACCAAAGTCATCGCAAGATATCAGGTCCGTCAGTTTTAAGTCTTTCTGAAAGGTGTTCCAAGCAAAGGGGGCAGCGAATTTAAAAGCTCTTTTTCCAGCTCAGTGCGAACACTGTTGAGTCCCTAAATCAACATAACATAAATTCATAACTTAGGAAAGACACAGAGACTGTTAGAATGATTTTCAAGGCCTTCTGCAGAAGGGAAGCAAAGTCGGAGCTTGCAGAGCAACATGGCCCTCTCGGATGCTCTCGACAAATGCTTGCTTGCTCCTCCTCTGCATGACGCTTTTATTGAGAAACTGTGACACAGGAAATGACCATATACAGACTGTCAGTGTATAGATAATGGACAATGAACAGACGTTTGGGGGTAAAAGACACACATGTGACAGTTCAGTTAAAGAGCAACTAATCTGTGGTATGCAGAAACAAACAGACATCCTTAAAAAACACAAAGGGTCAAGGGGTCAACTAAAAACAGATGGTCCAACTAACCCTTAGCTAACCTTAAAGACAATGAGACAGTGGTCGGACAGCCGACCCCCCCTGACAGAACTCAGGAAGTGCTGCCCTGTCGTCTGTTAACATGTAATAAGCATGAGGACTAACAGGCAGTTTTCTAAGCTGACCTAATAAACCTGATTCTAATAGTTTCATAAGGACAAACTAGTTCAAAATGGTTGATTAACCTCACAACACGCGGAACTATTAAGTGCAAAGCATCATGTGAGCGCAGGCCATAATGGCTTTGGCTTCTATGGAGATATGTACACAGGTAAGAGGGACCAATCCCAGAAGGGTTTATAAATAATGCGCAACCAATGCATACGCCTACGTACATATAAAGGTGCGGGTATACTTCTGCGTCACACACACGCAGAGCACACGGCGCACCCGTGGTGCCGTCACGAATCGTTCAGACTTCTCCGTCTCTCCGTTTGGTCGCGGTGCAGTACCCCCCGCGGCCACTAGTTAGCGATCTTTTTCTGAATGGTTTATCCGACTTTTTCCGGTCACAGTAAATCAAAGAAATAAGGACAACTATTGTGCAAAAAACAAAAACAAAAAAAATCACATATAAACGAAGAAAAAAGCCCTGGAAGTTCACTACTGATTCAAACCGGAAACCGGAAATGCTTCGCTTTCAAACGAACCAATCACAGCCCTCTCGGTCTGCGTGTGGACGGCGTCTCCTCGACGCGTAGTTACAATTTTCGGGAGGTGCACGTCACTGACGGCGCATGTGACGGCGTGTCCTCTGCGTGTCCAAAAACCACACGCCGTAGACACGGCGTCGTTTTGACGCAGAAGTATAATTCAGCCTTAAAGATGGCCCAGCGGATCCTTTTTAAAGTGGCAGACCAGGAACTTCCCCAGAAAAGCTTTTACTTGTAGAAATAACTGATTCGAAGTACATTTGCCCTCCAAATCAGTCCGACCGTGCCACCTTTAAGTTTTCACTCTCATTTTGTTATATTTCATTCATTTTTTTTTGTAAAATCTGTCAAACAAACTCCTCCCTCCATCCATCCTTTAACTTCCTCTTGTCCAGGTTAAGATTATCAGACATCAGCCTGAGCAGAAAGGCCCAACCTTTCCAGCTTCTCCCTCCAGTTCTGATATAATTGCTCCAGCATGTCCGTGGTTTCCCTTGGGGACTCGTACCAGTTAGACATGTCACATCTTAATCAGATGCTCAAACCATTTCACTTGACTCCTCTGCTCTGAATCTCCCCTGAATGTCTCACCTGGATCTCTGAGAGAGAATCCAGCCACATGTGGAGGAAACTCGTTTCAGCCACCCACATTTCAGAGTCCACATCACCGCCAACTTAGATCTTGCTGCCGAACCTAATTGGGTGAAAATGAAATAAGGTGTTTGTTCAGATAAGTAACTGACAACCCGTACGGTGACTTATGAACAAGATCCAGAAAGAGATGCTTTGTGAAGACTTGAGAGGAACCATCCGCTAATCAATCCTTTATGGCAAAAGCCAAAGCTGCTAGAATTATACCATGAGAAGGAAATCGTGCACCAAGCACCCGTCATAAATCCATTAAAGGATGAGTCTGAAATGTGTAAAATGGTCTGAGAACTTGCAGACAGATTGATATATCACTGTCTGACTCGCACCGGAGCGTTGAAATGCAGCTACTTTATGTGAAATTAATACATCAGCACTTCATCAAAACAGCTCTCAAGATTGTGACATACACTTTCATGTCCCTTTAGTGTGTTACTTGAATAAGGTTTTAAATGGTTTAATCAATAACTGGAAAAAATCATGTAAAAGGAAGGGAAGGGAGGAAAGAAGGAAGGAAAGAAGGAAGGAAGGGAAAAAAGAAGGAAGGAATTGAGAAAAGAAGGAAGGAAGGAAAGAAGGGAGGAAAGAAGGAAGGAAGGGAAAAAGAAGGAAGGAAAGAAGGGAAAAAGAAGGAAGGAAAGGAGTAAGGAAGGAAAGAAGGAAGGAAGGGAGAAAAGAGGAAGGGAAGAAGGAAGGAAAGTAGAAAAGAAGGAAGGAAGGAAAGAAAGGAGGAAGGAAGGAAGGAAGGAAGGGAGAAAAGAGGAAGGGAAGAAGGAAGGAAGGAAGGAAGGAAGGAAGGAAGGAAGGAAGGAAGGAAGGAAGGAAGGAAGGAAGGAAGGAAGGAAGGAAGGAAGGAAGGAAGGAAGGAAGGAAGGAAGGAAGGAAGGAAGGAAGGAAGGGAAAAAGAAGGAAGGAAGGGAGAAAAGAGGAAGGGAAGAAGGAAGGAGAGAGCAGGAGGAAAGAAGGAAGGAAAGTAGAAGGAAGGAAGGAAAGAAGGAAGGAAGGAAGGGAAAAAAGAAGGAAGGGAGGAAGGAAGGAAGGAAGGAAGGAAGGAAGGAAGGGAAAAAAGAAGGAAGGAAGGAAGGAAGGGAAAAAAGAAGGAAGGAAGGAAGGAAGGAAGGGAAAAAAGAAGGAAGGAAGGAAGGAAGGAAGGAAGGGAAAAAAGAAGGAAGGAAGGGAGGAAAGAAGGAAGTAAGGGAGAAAAGAGGAAGGGAGAAGGAAGGAGAGAGCAGGAGGAAAGAAGGATAGGAGAATTAGGATAGGGGAATTGTAAAAGGAAACTTTTCTGAGCATTTCCCTCTGATATTACTGCACCTACTGTAGTCATTAATGCTTTGGTTTTGTTCCTCCCAGGGAGTTCAGACGGCCCCGACTCCGCCGTCTCCACCCACGGGTGATGCTGACGAGGTAAGAGAGGGCAAATGTAATCCCTGCCACAGTTACCGCTGAGCTGGTGGGATGTTTCCCTGGGAGATGCTCTGGTTTTTGTTGTTTTTGGGGGGCAAGATTAGTCTAAATTCCTAAAACGTGAGACAACTTTCTTTCAAACTGCAGAATCAGACTCGGTTGTAAGTCCTAATTTTACGGTTGCAGCAATCTGTTCTCTTTTTTTTACCACCAGGACGAGGTGACGCTGCCTTCTCCGCCAATCGCCACGGAAAAATCACAGCAGGTACGGGTTATATCTTAAGTTATAAATCCTTACGTATTAACTGAATGTCTCCAGGTCCGTGCATGCAGCATCAAAACACCCTCTTTCTAATTTCTATGAAAGTTTCACCAGTGTAAAACAGTGCACGTCTGTATATAAATATATAAAAACGGTGAATTCAGCATGAACTGAGGTTCATTTTTGAGCCGCACGCTTCCAGCATGATTCCTCTAAAGCTTGCCTGAACACGAGTCAGCAAAAGAAACAAAAAACAAACTGTAGCAAACTGAATGCAACCAAAATAATTCACTGAAAGATTATTCAAGAGAGTTACTTTTAATACTTTCTCTCTCTCGTTTTTTAAACAGGACACATCCCTTAATTCCCGAGACACTGAAGCGATAGAGTCTTAAGCCTTCCTAAGAAAGAAATGAATAGACTGTGAATCGTGTCTCTGGTGGACAATCATTAACCTGAACAACTTTTCACGAGGGGCGACTCCACACGGATGCAAAACCCCGACCCAATCCCACGGCCACCTACAGTTCTTTTCTGTCCTAGTGAAGTATTACAGGCTCCTGCTGCTCAGATCTGACAACAGTGTGTTGGTGCTCAGCGATTATTCAGTTCGCCCAGCTCTTCTGACCTTGAGGAGGTCTAATTTATTTATTTCAAGTACTTTTCTGGAACTGATTTCTTTTAACCTCATGCTTTGTATTGAAATTTTATTTATTGACTTTTTTTTTCTTTACTTCCCCATATTTTTTAGTACAAATGACATTATTATTATAATTCAGAATGTAATGGTGTTATGAGAAGTTATGTCGCCAGATCAAACACTGTTTTCGCTGGTGAAATTTTCCCCTGTTATTACCTTGATTGTGTTTAATCTCAATGTGCATGTATGATTAAGTAAAAATGGTTTTAAAAAATCCTTTCTAAGCACTGCTGTGTCCTCTTTTCTACATTTGTTTTTTTAAACATCAACCACAATAAAAAGAAGCATCAGAAAAATGTCATTATTATTCAACCTGATCTCACAAAAATCCGTGAAATGCCCACGACCTCTCACCACTATTTTCCGTGGCACCAACATGGAAATGGTATGATTCCGTGTGAGCACCACGGATATTGTACTATGCGAAGTCAATGGGATCCGTTGTCGTGATACACACACGGATTATGACATTATTATTAGTGCCACGGCTGCAGCAAGAGGCACTAATGTTATCCTGCGGGTTTATTATTATTCAACTTATTCATTTTCCGGACAAATTCGGCGCGTAACTAGTCCCGCAGCTTTGAGAAAACACGAAAAGTAAAAACGTAGAAACGTGCGCCTTAAGCGGGAATCATGTGCTATGACTTTTATTAGTGATTGGCGTGCACGTTTTTGCGCAACGTGCAAAAACGTGCGCTTTTAGCGCCATCCGGAATGCATTGGGAGAACTTTGGGGCCTCACCACTCGCACACCGTTACTCGAAAAATTCTGAACCGATTTAGAAAGTTGTAGGCCCTGAATTTCACTACAGTCCTGTGGATTTTCAGAGCGATTGCACAAATAGTTTTTGCACGAAGTGCAAAAACATTTCCAAATTTCCAAACTAATGGGGAACTCATTTTCCCATGTATTTCTAAAAAATTCACCTTTTTTCTGTGTCACGTATCTTTCTCATACTTGCACGTAGAAACGTCATTCAGACTTCAAAACGGAGGAAAACTTCTCTTCTCTCTCCAAACCCGAAACTATTTTTTTCCTAAAATGTACAGTTTTCAAGATATGAGCGCTCAAGCGAGGACTGGAAATCACTTTTTTGTCAAATTTAGAGTGAAGCTCAAATTTTTTAGAGTGAGAGAAACAGTCAAAAAATGACCTTATTTTTTATCTGTAACTCGGGCTCACGGCCAAACCGTAAAAGGTAGACAGATCATTTTTGATCAGAATGTAGACATGTACGTTTTGGGATTCATAAAATGTGACTTTGACAGGCGGGGTATGCACAAAATTCAAACGGGGGGGCTAACAGCCACGCAAAATTCCTGCCTCGGTCTCCATTGACTGCAATGTAATAAAAAAAATAAAAAAGTTTTCTTCAAAAAAATCTCACTTTGTTTTCGAACTGCCGTTACTAACACATTTTAAGGAATATCTGAATAAAATTACGATCAGAATCTGCCGGGTTCTGTGTCTCTCACGATGTCTTTATTTTTCTGCTAGGAGCTACAGTTTTCTCACAAATCGGAGTTATTTCAGAACTTCTCACAAGGCAAAAGCTGGGGTTTTCTCAAAGCGAACCCGGAACATTCCTCATTTCGAGGTTCTTGTTTCCCCTAGCAACCAGAGCACAGCTGTTGACTGATTAGACTGAGCCAGACTAGTCACATGACTCAATCAGTACAGACTTCATATACTTTAACCTGGAAAATGGAGAAATCTGAACCCTGACCTTTTGACCTTAGATGATCAACAGTCCTGCTGGGAACCGGTTCATGGGATATATATGTATATTATTATTATTATACATATAAATATTTACATTTGTATATTATATATACAAAGTTGCCCCGTCCCTTCTTCTGATTGGCCGATATGTTATAGTCCAATATCTTTTGAATGGTTTGACATACAGAGTCATGGGTGGTGTCATAGGACTCAGTATCGAGTCCTTGACCTTCATTGGTGCAAATTAGCCCCGCCCCTTCTTCTGATTGGCCGATATGTGATATTCAAATAACTTTTGAATGGTTTGACATAGAGAGTCATGGGTGGTGTCATTCGACTCAGTATCGAGTCCTTGACCTTCATTGGTGCAAATTAGCCCCGCCCCTTCTTCTGATTAGTTGTACCTATTTTCTGCTGTAACTTTTGAATGGTTTGACATAGAGAATCCTTGGTGGTGTCATCAGACTTAGTTTTAAGTCCTTCACCTTTATTGCTTGCAAAATGTACACAAATGTGCAGCAGCCCGCCGTGGCACTCTCGAAATTTCTGCGAGGAAATTGTCTAGTTATGCATATATTATTCTTAAATTATTATAGTGGCTAAGTTATGAGTTTTTGACGCGCAAGTTACTGTTTGTTACTGTCAGTTTGTAAAAGCATGTTTTTAAACGCTGCTTTAACAGTGTTTTAATGGTGTTTTCATTATTTTTAACAGTATTTTGACGGCGAGTATTTAACCGTGTTTTCTAGTATTTAACGTAAATTTGAGTATTTAAAGCGACACTACGTAACTTTTCCACCTTAATATAATATTTCCAAGCTGAAAGTTACGTTGTGCTGCTTTAAGCATGTTGTTTGCTGTCGCCATGATGACGGAGGTGGCGTAAGTGATGTGAAATTATTATTTTTAGCATAATAATGTAATAATCCGTGTATATATCACGACAACGGATCCCAATTGACTTCGCATAGGTACAATATCCGTGGTGCTCACACGGAATTATACCATTTCCGTGTTGGTGCCACGGAAAATAGTGGTGAGAGGTCGTGGGCATTTCACGGATTTTTGTGAGATCAGGTTGTTATTATTGCTTTGCTAAATTTGCTTGTGGACGTTTTGGGGGGTTTTACAGACGTCTCAACGTCAAATCAGAGTGAAAAGAGGCGCCTACCGGCCTGACTCCATGGTAAGTGCCGCCTAAATTTGGTGAAGAAAGAATAAAAGCTAAATAAATGACGATTACTATTAAATTAAATCACATTCTTAGTAAGTGTTGTATTGTAGGTGTTTCTGCCAGGTGCTCCAGGGAGAAAAAGACCGGCTAAAGACGGCACAAAACGTAACTCTTTTGCTATATTTATATATTATCCCTTAAAAAATTCATGCTTCAAAACATGAAAATGCTATTTCATGGTCCCCGTGGAGTGTGTATGAGATTCTCCGCCCTGTTTGATTTCAGCAACTCTCCTCTGGAGCTCAAGGTTACCGAGTAAGTTTCTGCACAAACGCAGCAGGTTTTTCATATTTCTGGACTAGAAATGATCACAAATACGTGGATTTGTGTTATAAAAATCTGTTTTCTGCAGAACGCACAGCACAAAAATGCCAACCTTCAAATGCTTACAAGAGGAGAGAGACGGAGACACAGTGATGCAGGCGGAGAGGCGTTTGCAGGAACAGGGGGAGGAGGAGGAGGAGGAGGAGAAGAGGGGCAGATTGAGGAGGAATTGGAAACAGAAAAAGAAGAAGTGCTGCAACGTGGAAAAACAGAATTGGACCTTGATCCAGTTTATGAGGAGGAGGAGGAGGAGAGGAGTGGAGACTATTACTGGGAGACGGAGGAAGACGTAGATCGTGAGAGGGGAGGAGAGGATGAGGAGGAGGAGGAGGAGGAGGAGGAGGAGAGCTGGAGCTGGAGAGGCAAAGAGAAAGAGAAGAGAGGCTGGAGATGGAGAGAGAAATGGAGGAGGTACAGAGGGAGAAAGAGGCTGAACGAGAGAGAGAAAGGGAGAAAGAGATGAGAAGGAGAGAACAGGACTGGAGGAGGAGAGAGACATTGAGAGGAGAGAGGGAGGAGTGGGAGAGGAGGAGAGAGGAGATAGAAGGGTACGACGAAGAGACTGGACGGCCTTATCCGTAATTCTCCAAAGTATTTTCTCCTGAAGGTAAGTAACAAAGTAAATCCCCATAATCAAATCCTTGGTGCACAATCATTTATTTTATTATATAACAAATAAAATCCCCTTAGTCGTCTTAAAGTGTCCACAAAGTTCAAATTCATGAATCTTCTCGACTCATTCTCGTGTTTCAGGCCACAAATCTCACTCCAACCCCAGAGAATCGTACCAGGTTATTCCTTTTTACTGCTCTGGAACACCTTGTGGCCTTGCTAAAGGTCTGATTCAAGTATATAATATATAATACCTTATATAATTCCCTTTAGGAATGGGTGATATTTTACCGTTCATGATAAAACCGTCAAAAAAATTCCCATGGTAAGAATTTGTATCTCACGGTAAAAATGATAAATTGAGGAAATGAGAAAGAAAGAAAGAGAAAGAAAGAAAGAAAGAAAGAAAGAAAGAAAGAAAGAAAGAAAGAAGAAGAAAGAAAGAAGAAAGAAAGAAAGAAAGAAAGAAAGAAAGAAAGAAAGAAAGAAAGAAAGAAAGAAAGAAAGAAAGAAAGAAAGAAAGAAAGAAAGAAAGAAAGAAAGAAAGAAAGAAAGAAAGAAAGAAAGAAAGAAAGAAAGAAAGAAATGCGCCAAAAAGAAAGAAAGAAATGAGCCAAAAAGAAAGAAAGAAATGAGCCTGAAAGAAAGAAGAAATGAGCCTGAAAGAAAGAAAGAAATGAGCCTGAAAGAAAGAAAGAAATGAGCCTGAAAGAAAGAAAGAAAGAAAGAAAGAAAGAAATGACCCAAAAAGAAAGAAAGAAATGACCAGAAAGAAGAAAGAAATGAGCCTGAAAGAAAGAAAGAAAGAAAGAAAGAAAGAAAGAAAGAAAGAAAGAAAGAAAGAAAGAAAGAAAGAAAGAAAGAAAGAAAGAAAGAAAGAAAGAAAGAAAGAAAGAAAGAAAGAAAGAAAGAAATTGAGCCTGAAAGAAAGAAAGAAAGAAAGAAAGAAAGAAATGAGCCAGAAAGAAAGAAAGAAAGAAAGAAAGAAAGAAAGAAAGAAAGAAAGAAAGAAAGAAAGAAAGAAAGAAAGAAAGAAAGAAAGAAAGAAATGAGCCAGAAAGAAAGAAAGAAATGAGCCAGAAAGAAAGAAATGAGCCAGAAAGAAAGAAAGAAATGAGCCTGAAAGAAAGAAAGAAATGAGCCTGAAAGAAAGAAAGAAATGAGCCTGAAAGAAAGAAAGAAAGAAAGAAAGAAAGAAAGAAAGAAAGAAATGAGCCAGAAAGAAAGAAAGAAAGAAAGAAAGAAAGAAAGAAAGAAAGAAAGAAAGAAAGAAAGAAAGAAAGAAAGAAAGAAAGAAAGAAAGAAAGAAAGAAAGAAAGAAAGAAAGAAAGAAAGAAAGAAAGAAAGAAAGAAAGAAAGAAAGAAAGAAATGAGCCAGAAAGAAAGAAAGAAATGAGCCAGAAAGAAATGAGCCAGAAAGAAAGAAAGAAATGAGCCTGAAAGAAAGAAAGAAAGAAAGAAAGAAAGAAAGAAAGAAATGAGCCAGAAAGAAAGAAATGAGCCAAAAAGAAAGAAAGAAAGAAAGAAAGAAAGAAAGAAAGAAAGAAAGAAAGAAAGAAAGAAAGAAAGAAAGAAAGAAAGAAAGAAAGAAAGAAAGAAAGAAAGAAAGAAAGAAAGAAAGAAAGAAAGGAGCCAGAAAGAAAGAGAAAGAAAGAAAGAAAGAAAGAAAGAGAAAGATTCCTGTTGATGACACTTTTTGTATTGGTATTTTTTATCGTTATTGGGATAAATGCCAGAAATGATCGTGATACATTTTTTTAGTCCATACCGCCCATCCCTAATACCCTTAGAAATAAGCTTTCAGGAGTTTCTCATATCCAAACTTGAAGCTTCAAGTCAGATCCAAGTTAATTTTCTCTCAATATTTGCAGATTTTAAACCAATTCTCTTCCGTGTGCTTTTTTTGTGAAAGAAGAAAAATCTCTCAACATCAAAAGTTGAACTGTATTATTATTTTTTTCCCGGTTAAATCTCTTCCTGGCCCTCTTACCTGATGTAATGGCCTAATAAATATGCACACCCCAATTGGAATTAATCACCAAGGACGTACACTCCCTCATTACACAGTTTAGTATCTGAATATGATTAAATCTAAAAGTTTGGACTTGTAAAATGTGAATACTAATGAAGTCAGAATGGTAATTCTCCCGAACGTGTTACTTACTGATGAATTTACAATCACTTTTCAACACATACGCTCCAGAAAAAAGGAAGTAGATCAGTTCATTACGCTTATTTTCATAATAAATCAGATTTAGGCCGACTTGCTCAAAGTCAGTCAGTGAAAGTTACTCAGTTAAAGTTAGAAAAGGAGTCAAGAGCGCACGCTAAAATTCAGTAGTCTACATTTTTATTGCAGAAAAATTACATTTATCGTTGTAGGTATTTATCATCTATGATCTAGACCGGGGCTTGGCAACCCGCGGCTCTTTAGCCTAGTGGCTCCTGGAGCTTTTTGAAAAATGTTCAACCTTTTTTTTTCCTTTTTTTCTTTCTTTTTTTTTCCTTCTTTTTTTTCTATTTTTTTATTCTCTTTTCTCTTTTTCTTCTTTTTTGCCTTTTTTTTCTTTTTCTTTTTTCCTTTCCTTTTTAATTTGGAAATTTGACTTTTTTCACAAAATGATGACTATTTCCTTGACATTTCGACTTTGTTGTCAACATTTCGACTTTTTTCTCGAAATTTCGACTTTTTTCTCGAGATTGTACTTCAACATTAATCTCGACATTTCAAATGTTTTTCTCAAAATTTCGACTTTTTTCTCGACATTTCGACTTTTTTCTCGAGATTGTACTTCAACATTAATCTCGACATTTCAAATGTTTTTCTCAAAATTTCGACTTTTTTCTCGACATTTCGACTTTTTTCTTGACATTTCGCCTTTCGCCATTTGCCTTCATTTCTAAGGCTTATACATACAAGACTTTTCATTTTTTGCGGCTCCAGACATATTTGTTTTTTGTGTTTTTTGTCCAATATGGCTCTTTCAACATTTTAAGTTGCCGACCCCTGATCTAGACTATTTTACATGGGGGGCAAAGGGATGGCAGCTGCCCCCCTGTAGATCCGCCCCTGCCTTACATGGGATTATTCGTTCAAAAATAGCTGGCAGTGAGAATGGGTCGAGCTGATCGCCATGATTTTGTTTGTTTTTTTGTTTCCATGTTCAAAATAAGAGTTTTACATGTTCAAAATAAGAGTTTTATAAATGAACGTTGAACAAATGAAATGCTGTAGATTTAATATGCATTCATCTTGCATTAGGGACAACCGGGGGAGAATGGAGGACCAGGACCAAAGGTGACTATATTTTAAACATTTACTGTAAATAAAACAGTTTTAGAAACAAATGCTTTATTAAATGATACACTGGATCTTCAGTTAGACTGGAAAAAAAGCAGGATATTAATTATGATCACATACTTCGCTAAGAAATGCATACTTTTACTTTGGAAAGATGATTCCCCTCCAACTTTCAAGGTTTTTTTTGATCAAATTTCAGTTTTTTTACCATTGGAAAAATTAATTTTGGAAAAATACAACTGTGGTCATATCTTTCAAGAATTTTGGTCTCCATTATTTTCAAAACTGGAGAATTTTTCCAAGGGGGACCAATGAGTATCTCTATTTTCGAACTTGTGCCTTATATGTATGTATGTTTGTATGTATGTATGGATATATATAGTTTGATATCGCTTATTTTTATTTTTATATATATATAATTTTGTTTCCCTTAATGTATGATATTTTTTTTTCTTTCCCCTGGGCAATTATGGGGAGGGTAGGAATGTGGGTAAAATAGAAATCGTGAATGTGAAAATGTGAATTGTGAAAATTATTGTGAAATAAAAAGATATTTAAAAAAAATGAAATGAAGAAACAAATGCTTTTACTTTGAAGGATGGAATCACCTTGGAAAGTGTGAACAGTGTTAAAGGTCGGGATTTAAGCCTGTTATTTGTGACATGACCGTCCATCGACTGGTTGTAACGCGCCAGAGTGATTCATGGGAGGCCGACTTGCAAACTTTTCCTCTTATCTTCACTCGTGACTGATCAGAGTGTGAGATAACGTCAGATGTAAATGAGAGAGTTTTGTTTAATCTTTTATTTTAAATGAAACGCATCCGTCTCTGATGACGACAAGTCATGGATGTTATCTCACAGATTACACCGAACCATTATTGTCATCACCGTGGAGCTCGAAGCTGGAATGACAGTCGCCGCATGAAACATGTCATCAGTTCATAAAAATCTCATGTCTGCTCTGCTGCCCATCCCTGTTGCATCAGTGCATGACATCAGAGCTGGGGGGGGCGTCTGCTCGTCTCGCTCGTCTCCCTCGTCTCCCCCGTCTCCCTCGTCTCCCCCGTCTCGCCTGTCAGCAAAGCCATTTGAGTCCTGGCCTTTGATGTCCCCTCTGCTCTATTTCTGTTCTACTGTGAGACACTATATTAAAGCAGCCATTAATAATTCCCCTTGTTAAATATGCTGACAAGTCCTGATTTTTTTCTCTTCAAATTCCTCTGAGTTTGCTAATTTGGGCTTCATCTTTTTAACTCTGATTCTTTCCCTTTTTTTTTTTTATTCATTTTTCAGGGTGAAATTGGTGAAAGGGGACAAAAGGTAAAGACTAAGTTAAGATCTGTACAGTCTCTTGCCAAAAACCACTTAATTTATCACTCCTTGCAATTTATAGTATGTTTTTTGTTTTGTTTTTGTCTTTGTTTTTTTGTCTTTGCTTCTTGTCTAGATACCTCTGTTACTTGTCCAATATATCCATTCTTTTTCAACGTTTGAATCCAAATTATTAGTTTTTTTTTTGCATAAAACCTGAGTCGAGGTTCATAAAAGTTTAGGCATAATAAGCCTTGGCTTCAGCCTATACCTTTTCAGTGCCATTTAAAATATTGGACTATTTTTTATGTTGTATTATGTTGTATCCAAATGGACCGAAATAAAAACTCTAAATCAAAATCAATCTGGAAAAGATAAGGTGCAGATATTCACTGCAAAAACTCAAAAACTTAATGAGAATATTTGTCTTATTTCTAGTTAAAATGTCTCATTTTTAGTCAAAGAAAATCTCATTACACTTAAAACTAGACTGATTACTAGAAAAATAACTTATTTGACAATTTTCACCTGTTTCAGGTAGATTTTCACTTGAAATAAGTAGAAAAATCTGCCAATGGAACAAGATTTATCTTCTCATTACAAGCAAAAATATCTTGTTCCATAGGCAAATTTTTTCTACTTATTTTAAGTGAAAATTTACTTGAAACAGGTGAAAATTGAAAAGACTCATCACTGGAAAAAACAACAATTTTCACTTGTTTCAAGTAGATTTTCACTTAAAATAAGTAGAAAAATCTGCCAGTGGAACAAGATTTTTTTTGCTTGTAATGAGAAGATAAATCTTGTTCCATTGGCAGATTTTTCTACTTATTTCAAGTGAAAATTTACTTGAAAAAGGTGAAAATGGTCAAATAACAAGTTACTTTTCTGGTAATGACTCTTGTTTTAAGTGTAATGATATTTTTTGACAAAAATGAGACATTTTAACTAGAAATAAGACAAATATTCCAGGTAAGATTTTGAGTTTTTGCAGTGTGTTATTCTAAGTTAAGTTTTTTGTGTGTTGTGTTTTGTTTTTCAGGGAGAACCAGGACTCGGGCACCGAGGGCCCGAGGGCCAGGCCGGTCCTCCGGGACAGAAGGTGAACTCAGTTCACTATAAACATTACACAGAAACGAAGACCAAAAACATTTCTAGGAAATCAATTAATTCCTTTGATAACGTTCACTTTGATAGACGTTGTTTCTCATTACAGCTTTAATTTGGGAGAACTTAATTGGCCCAATGACTCACTCAGTAATTTGAAGTTGTGTTGAGGCGGTTAATTCGGCGACGGCGAGAATGACTTGAATCGCAAGCAATTATTCAAATGGAAATAACAAAAGAGCTGAATAATGACACGACGTGGAAGAAGTTATCCACAGCGATGTGTTTGTCCTGCTGACTGTGTTCATGTCTCTACTCCCCCAGGGTGAGCCGGGGGAATCGGGGCCTCCCGGACCTCAGGGCATCCAGGGTATCCGTGGTAACCTAGGGATGCAGGGATTAACGGGAATCAGGGGTCTTTCTGGGGATCCTGGAGTCCCAGGGAGAGAAGTACGTCATCAGCATCTGTTTTTATCTGAATATATACCTAGATCAGGGGTTGGCAAACCAAAATGTTGAAAGAGCCATATTGGACCAAAAACACAAAAAACGAATATGTCTGGAGCCGCAAAAAAATGAAAAGTCTTGTATAAGCCTTAGAATAAAGGCAACACATGTTGCATGTTTCTATATTAGTTATAACTGGGTCCTCGGCTGCAAATGTCTTTCCACGTTACTCTTTTTGTTATTGGACAACTTCTCGCAACAGAGCAAACATTCAGGCAATGAATGCAAATGATTCGCTCCAAGAAACGTTGAATCCTCTACGGAAGAGTATCAGGGCCAAGATTTTTTTTTATTTTGCACTTCGAGAAAAAAGTCAAAATGTTGAGAAAAAAGTCGAAATGTTGAGATTAATGTTGAAATACAATTTCAAGAATAAAGTCGAAATTTCGCCTTTTTTCTCAACATTTCAACTTTATTCACAAAATTTTGACTTTTTTCTCAACATTTCGACTTTTTTCTCGAAATTGTACTTCAACATTATTGTCGACATTTTGACTTTTTTCTCAAAATTGTATTTCAACATTAATCTCGAAATTTCAACTTTTTTCTCATCATTTTGACTTTTTTCTCGAAATTTCTACTTTTTTCTTGACATTTCAACTTTTTTTCAACATTTCAACTGTTTCTTGAAATTGTATTTCAACATTAATCTCCAAATTTCAACTTTTTTCTCGACATTTCAACTTTTTTCTCATCATTTCGACTTTTTTCTCAAAATCTCGACTTTTTTTTCCGACATTTCAACTTTTTTCTTGACATTTCAACTTTTTTCTTGACATTTTGACTTTTTTCTCGACATTTTGACTTTTTTCTCGACATTTTGACTTTTTTCTCGACATTTAAACTTTTTTCTCAACATTTCGACTTTTTTCTCAAAGTGCACAATAAAAAGAATCTTCCCCTCTCAAATATTTTTCTCCTGCATGGCCCTGATACTCTTCCGTACAAATTTTCGTTAACAGAAATGTTGAAATATAATATTTATTCTACACATTTTTACAGCATTAGAAAACGTTACGAATGTTTGTGTCATGTTTGTCCTACAGAAACCATGTTAAAACAAAACATATATTTCCCTCCATCATCTATTTCCATTTTCAAACATTTTTGAAAAAGCTCCAGGGGCCACTAGGGCGGCGCTAAAGAGCTGCATGGTTGCCGAGCCCGGACTAGATGAATGTGATTTACGTGCCATTAGGGTCATTAAAACGATGTGTGGTGTGTTGATGTTGATACAGGGTGAACGGGGCAAAAGAGGGAAGAACGGATCTCCTGGAACTCCAGGGCATCAAGGCCAACCAGGACCTGATGTATGAATTATCTGACATATCATTCCTGTCTTTTATCTTTTTGTGTTTGCTCTGGTAGATAAAGAACACTACTGAACATTACTGAAATACGTAATACTGAAATATGTAATGTCGTCATCTTTAAAAAAAATGTTTTTATTGATTACTAAAAGTGTTTTCTCTTTAAGAATTTATCTCATCTCACTCTCTGTCCCACAATTGTTGCATAACCTAATGCATCTGAATTTAAGTGATAAGTGTTACAAAGGCCATTAAGGACGCAAAAGACAGAAGAAGAAAAAAAGGAAATAAATGAAACAGAATACCAAATTAAACCTTGCCGTCACTCAAATCTCAAATCAGTAGATTATGAGAGAATAGATAAACAAACAGTGGGCATTACAGTAACTGAATGATGATCATACAAACACATTGTACCTTATCCATCTTTTCCCACTTTCTTAGACATTACTCCTGTTTCAATCTCTTTTTTACATATCTTTAATTCAACTTTTTTTTTTAAATGAACAATGAAGAATTCAAATGTTGTAGCAAGAACCAAGGGAATCTTTATAATATATTACTATTTAGATAAAGTCTGCTTTCAATGGTGACACGAATTCAACCCAGTGTTTCCAGAAATTCTTAAATTTGTCCAATTCTGATCTAAGCAAGAAAGTCAACTTTTCCATCATGTAAATGTAAATCTTCCCTTTTAGGCGACTCTGTTTTCAGCCACTTCCTGGTGATGTCTTTTTTACTCGCCACTAACATCGTCCCAAGTATATATTTGTCCCCCGAATTTGTTATTTCTTGGTTCATATTAATAAAAGTAAATGGAAATTCCACTTTCAAGATTTTTCTTCATGCATTTCTGTAAACTAAAACTGTTTTCATGCCACTTCAACCAACCAGGGTGTTCCTGGAGAGCCTGGAGTCAGAGGAGAAAAGGTAAGAACTAATGAGTTTGCACTGCAAAAACTCAAAATCTTACCAGGAATATTTGTCTTATTTCTAGTTAACATGTCTCATTTTTTAAAATCTCATTACACTTAAAACAAGAGTCATTACTCAGAAAAATAACATGTTATTTGACCATTTTCACCTGTTTCAAGTAAATTTTCACTTGAAATAAGTAGAAAAATCTGCCAGTGGAACAAGATTTATCTTCTCATTACAAGCAAAAAAATCTTGTTCCACTGGCAGATTGTTCTACTTATTTTAAGTGAAAATCTACTTGAAACAGGTGAAAATTGTTGTTTTTTTCCAGTGATGAGTCTTGTTTTAAGTGTAATGAGATTTCTTTTTACTAAAAATTAGACATTTTAACTAGAAATAAGACAAATATTCTTGTTAAGATTTTGAGTTTTAGCAGTGTGGCGTCTCAGGTTGAGTTTGGTTGGGTTTTTTTCGTGTCCCTGTTGTTGTTTTTGTTTCGCAACTTCCAAAATGGTCATATAAAACAAAAGAAACAAGAAAAACAACCCGTCTTCATCATGCCTGTGTCTTTCCACCAGGGTGAGAGTATTCCTGGGGAGCCCGGTGCGCGGGGGCTGCCCGGCCTCTCGGGGAGACGGGTGAGTGTTTTAATATCTGCTGTACAATCGATCAAACATTTACTTATAATATACACAGCGTCACAAAATAACGTTTCTTTTCAGGGTGAAAAGGGACCTCCGGGTGCTAAAGGAGCTCCTGGTGTTATTGTGAGCAACTTCTCAAAGCTCTGACTTTAATATCTGATTAAGAAAAATCTATTAGATTTTAACTTTTTACTGCCTTTCTAGGGTCCAAAAGGCTTACGAGGCTTCAGAGGTGGAAAGGTAAGATATAACTTCACATGAGTTCAGATTATGTTTTCACTTTCATCAGGTGCATCCATGGGCTACATCACCTAGGGAGGTTAGGAGCTGCAGCGAGCCGTGGAGGCATCAGGTCAGTCTTCATGGTTAAAACATGACGAACTGACTTGATGGAAAAAAACATGATCAATTACTTTTCTAAGTGCAGCCGAGAGGTGGAGGGGATCTGATTCGGTACAGTGTTAATTTTGACAACAAATTCTTATTTAGTCTTAGTCTTTTGAATAACACACCATTTAGTTTTGGTCATATTTTAGTCATCTGAAATTTTTTAGTCTTAGTCTAGTTTTAGTCGACTAAATATCATAAGAGTTTTAGTTTTAGTCTTTTAGTCTTAGTAGAGCAAATATTAGCAGATTTTAGTCAACTAAATGTTTTTCCAGAATTTCCAGTCATTGGAAGTACAGTATACAGCAATCTGTTATTTAATGGTATTAAGATTTGAATATGCATTACAGACACAGTTGTAATATGAAACATGTATTTTTTTTTATTCTGAATCATGAACACATGACCATGGCTTTTCCACAAAAGATAATCAAACGTAAAATAAGCATAAAGCTTGCTCTCCCTGAAAAATGTTCATGCTCATGCATTACATTCTTTCAAGCTTAAGTATAATGTTCTTGAAATAGAATATTGTAGTGTATTGGCATCTGGTGAGGGTGGGAAACATCTGGGAACAGCTACTGCCCCCTCGACCCGACCCCGGATAAGTGGTAGAAGATGGATGGATGGATGGATGGAAGACTTTTTCTTTTGTTTTAAGTTTTTAGGTTTATTCATCTCGAGGACTTAAACATAACGCTATTATTTACTCAAAAGATGTCTTAAGAATCTGTGGAAACACATGATTAAGTGTGATGATGGACTGGACAGGCCAACTATTTAGACGACATTTAGACGCTGAAATGCACGACAGCAATTCCTCATTCATGCACTTAAAAAAGTCAAGATCATTATACTTACTAAGCAAGGCAAGTTTATTTGTATAGCACAATTCAACACAAGGTAATTCAAAGTGCTTTACATCAACATTAAAAGCGGCAAGACACAATTAAACAGTAAATAACAAATAAAATGATAAGAAAAGAGGTCAAATAAGCACAAGTTGTTAAAAAGTAAGGGCAGTAGAGTACAGCAGGTAAGTATTTAATTTAAGAGTACGCTTCAGTAAACAGTAATGTTTCATGTAATGTACTACTTTAAGTTTAAGTAACTTCACAAAAATTGAGTAAACACAACTATTCAGTTAATACAGACTAACTTGGCTAATTTAAGTTGGAAACACGTTTATTATACTTCCTATTCTTCAGTTTAAACAACTTCACAAAGTTAAGTAAATACAATTAGGTTTAAAGTAAACTTAAGTAAATATGAAGTAAACTTGACTTATGATTATTAGTTGTACGTACTAACCTTTTTAAGTGCAGTCGCTTTCCTAGGTTCTTTAAAGCAGCACAATGTAACTTTCAGCTTTTGTTGAGTTTGGCGGCTCCTTTGGACAAAATCGGTAGTGCTTTACCAGAAAGAACACTACATTTCCCATGAGCACCAGCGCGTACTGCCGGAAAACTCCTGTCCCAGTCGCATGCATTTGTTTTGATATTAAGTGAGAGAAGACGGGACGGACTTTCAAAACTACTTTTCTGTCTCTCTTGCGCGTAAACGCGTAAGTCGTCGACAGCTGTTTTGGCTCTTTCAGAACTGCCGGATGTGGCTGAAGGGTAAAGCAAGGCGATCAACGCTCAGACTTTAACGTTGGGGGAGCAGAGCCGTAAGCTGGATGCGATTCCCGAACAGAATCGCAGGCTGGCGGCGGTCTTTGAGCTCATTGGCAAGATGGATAAGACCTTGGAGAAGTTGAAAGCTTGGCTTGGCGGAAATTGATCACAAATTCGTCTGTCTGGAGTCGCCATTGATGAACCAGAGACTGAAGGCAGACGGAAAATTACTGAGGCTGCCTGTTTTTGCAATATAATTGTTGATTCTATAATCTGGCCTTGACAGGGCGGTTTTGGCCGATCGCTCTGGTCACAATCTTCCTGGTGGAATGTAAACAAGATGACTCTGCCCCCACTAACCCTCCCCTCTCCCACGAACACCTGCGGACCCTGTTTTCAGAACTGTACCGAGCCGACTGATAACATCAAGGACATTGGCTGAGAGCAGCTCTGAGCGAAGTTCACGTACTCATCGCTACACATACACTTACTGATAACCACACCTCCCTCAACTCAACACCTTCCTCGGCTCTCCCTTCTTATCAGCCCCCCCCAACAGTCTCCGGGTTTCGATTGCGCCACGAAGCCGCGGCCCTCACTTGGATGTGCTGTGCCGGGACCCCCCACACACACCCACATGCAAGTTGTTTTGTTGTGTGTATGTAGCTGAGGTGTTTTTTTGCACCTTGACACTAGGTATTAATACACAGTGTGAAGATACCTTTTTTTTCCCTCCTCCTCCATCCCAGTGTCATCCTTCCTCTAAAAAATGGCGTCCGTATTAATATTGCCATCGGTGTGAACCGGAGTCAAGTTCTCTCGTCTGATTTATGTCTGCCTTGGCAATAAAGCTTTTTCTGATTCTGATTCTGATTCTGATAACAGCTCCGCGCTTAGCTCACCACCAACCAGAGCTCTGCGCTCCACATCCAGCCCAGCTTTCGTCTCGACTACGAATCGGGAAGGAGGGGGAAGTGACGTATGCCATAAAGCAGTCAAAGCCGTAAAAATGTGTAGTTTTTTAGTGTGGAAGGGTTCCAAGCATGCACCTCGAAGTTACATAGTGCCAGTGAAGGCGATACAGACCCTTCAGACCATGACAGAGGTTCATTAAACCTGTTGGAAGTTGATGTACCATCACAATGACTCTGGAAATATTATATTAAGGTGGAAAAGTTACATAGTGCTGCTTTAAAGTCAGCTCAACCTGTCAGATCTTAGTGCCGAAGTGTCAGTTGAAGAGTTTGATGTGTCTTTAGACGTGCTGTCGGCCGCACCGTCATCCGTTGTCTCTCATCTACTGAAATGTCACGACTGAGGTGTCGTTGACTGCGTCAGTCGTTCAGGAAACTCATTCCTGTCAAACATCATGAACCCCGGGGTCGTGCGTTGGCCATGACCTCCTGACACGTGTCCCGCGGCGAGGATTCAGCTGGACGGGGTCACGCTGCTCAGTAGCTGCAGCAGCGGGACAGAGAGATGGATGAACTAATCTCTGTTGACATCTGAAGGTGAAACGATCTCCTCGGGGGGACGATTTCACCACTCTGCTTCTCCTTCTTCTTCTTCCCAGGGAGATCGAGGGTTACCTGGAGTCAGAGGAGAGCGGGTATGACGATGAAATATTTAGACACTGCCCTCTATTTGCACCGGATGAGCTCAGATTTAGATCTGGTATGAATTCCTGTTTTGATTTGTGTCTTTAATTCATAATTGTGCAGGGAAGTGTTCTTGAGATTCACGGACCTCGAGGGTCCAAGGGCGCCAAAGGCGAAGTGGTGAGTTTCTATTCAATTTGTTGTCTTTTTTTTTTCTTGTTGCACTTAATAATATCTAGAAAACCTTCATCTGCTTAATTATTGAATTTATCTGTATTTATTCCCCTTGACCCTGCAAAGGATAAAACAGGTTTAAAAAATGGATAGAAATGGAATCTGTATTTATTTAATTTTTAAATCCTTGCCATGATGTCCCGAATTTTAATGTTTAATGCTGGTATTATCAAAATGTCTTCATTTGGTCCAAGATAAACAACTTTAAAACAATCGAAAGCAAAAAGCTTGAATGCTACGTTTGGAATTGAAAATAAATTCTTTGATAATTACTATGATTATCTTAACGTAGGAAATATATTAAAATAAATAAATAAAAAATATAATAAATAAATAAGAAATAAATAAATCTGGACACGCGTACAAAGGGCCCTCGTGTCCAAGAGTCCAACTTTTTTAACTAGTGTACAATCAAAACCACCATGCAATTATTTGTCAAAGCACAGTTTTATTTCATGTAATACCACTTAGAGGAAACAAAAAAAATGTTTAACTTTCCTCCACCAATAAGCATCACTCAGTGCAGTTTCCTGCACATCTAAATGGAACTATTGGCAACAATCTAACTGAAGATTAAACTGGAGTTTCCCAGAAATTCAGGTGTTCATGCGCGAGAAGAGAATCAATTATTGAGTGAGGTGCGTTCGACTCCGCGATGCTAGGTTTTGCATTGGCGTTCTTCCGGTTCCTTCTTTGTTCTTCGTCTTCTTCTTCCCCTACTGTGTTGATATTCTGGTTTTCTTGGTTTCGTCACTTCCAGAAGGAGGAGTCCCGGGACAGTCAGTAGCTTGGCTAATCGTGGGTTGGTATACATGCTGGAATAATTCGAATTAGGACCCATTATCTGGCACTAATAACTCGATCTCAGGAGCTTCAGTTCGTTTCTACTACAGCCCTGAATCTAAGGTGTATACATGGGTTTTAAAACTTCAATATCGGTCGGATTAAGGCAGTGTTTCTCAATCCTGGTCCTCGTGTTCCCTGTCCTGCATGTTTTAGATGTTTCCCTTCACCAACACACCTGATTCTAATTAAAGGTCCTCATTAGCTTGTCACCAAGGTCTGCACAACTCTGTTGATGACACAGGTACTTTTATCACGGTGTGCTGAAGCAGGATAGCATCTAAAACATCAGGACAGGGGCCCACGAGGACCAGGATTGAAAAACACTGGATTAAGGCAACAATTTGACTTTTTGTCAGTGCATGTAAACGTACTGAGTGATGCCGAGTTTGATTTCAGCCCAACTGGGCGGGTTGATAAAACTTTGGCTGCTTTCCCTGTTTTTTACAAAATATTTAGGAAAAATTATTTAAAAAAAAAAAAAGTAATGTAATGTAATCAATTCTCAATTTAATTCTAGTCCTTGTTCGGAGCCTGAACTTTTTTTGGCTATTTAGTGGTTGTGGCAGGGTGGAGAGGCTGATTGGGCACAGGTGTGCCCAATCAGCCTCTCCACCCTGCCACAATTCATAAAGAGCAGCTGCACACCAGCAAGAGGTCTGCTGGGAGAGGGCTCTGCTGAAGGTTCTGCTGGTGCACGTGTGTCTGGGTGAAATAAAGGAGTTCCTGCACTAAACCCTGTGTCCTCTGTCCTGTCGGGTGACCCCCGTAGCACTAGCCTTGCTATAGTGGTGTTGTGAGGCTTAATTTTCATATGACTTGAAATGTATTTTCCATTTAATAATTTATGGTTTTAACCTATAGAATGTATGATTTGAGCTGGTTTTTCATTATTTCGGTGGTTTTTACATCGGGCTTGTGCTGGAACCTGTCAACCAGATCTGGCAACCTCGACCTCAACACTGGATTTTATTAGTAGCATAGTCTTGAGACAAGGCAAGCAAATGTGGGTAAATGGCCCTGAATCTAAGGTGTATACATGGATTTTAAAACTTCAATATCGGTTGTATTAAGGCAACAATTTGACTTTTTGTCAGTGCATGTAAACGTACTGAGTGATGCCGAGTTTCTTCGTGATCCTACAAGCAACCAACAAGCGTATGTTACTGGAAACACCCCCTCCTGGGTGGAGGTGATAATGAAGTTAAAAAGAGAGGAAATAAATACAGTTTTTATTCCAGGGTGAGCGAGCTCCACCCGGCTTTGACGGGGACAAAGGAGAAAAGGGGGAGGACGGTCCCCCTGGTACCAAGGTACGCATCCTTATTCACAGAAGACGAAGAGTCTCAAGCAATGAATATTTCTACCTCTATAATCTGATGTTACACTGCAAAAACTCAAAATCTTACCAGGAATATTTGTCTTATTTCTAGTTAAAATGTCTAATTTTTGTCAAAAATCTCATTACACTTAAAACAAGAGTCATTACTCAGAAAAATAACTTGTTATTTGACAATTTTCACCTGTTTCAAGTAGATTTTCACTTGAAATAAGTAGAAAAATCTGCCAGTGGGACAAGATTTATCTTCTCATTACAAGCAAAAAAAATCTTGTTCCACTGGCAGATTTTTCTACTTATTTTAAGTGAAAATCTTCTTGAAACAGGTGAAAATTGTTGTTTTTTCCAGTGATGAGTCTTGTTTTAAGTGTAATGAGGTTTTTTTTTACTAAAAATGAGACATTTTAACTAGAAATAAGACAAATATTCTTGTTAAGATTTTGAGTTTTTGCAGTGTGTACATTTATCTACATTCATATGTGATTGTATTTCTGCAGGGTATCAAGGGGGATGCCGGCACTAAGGGCGCCCTGGGGCGGTTCGGTGCACGCGGACCAGGGGGTCAGAAGGTGAGCAGCATCGGTTTATACCTGACTTATTTCTCGTCAGAACAGTTGATGAAATGGTGGTGTTGTTTCCCAGGGGGATCCAGGAGAGCCGGGACTCAACGGAGTGATGGTAAAGCACCAAAAAACACTATTTTGGAGTTGAAAATGAGCAGTTTGACGTTATTAAAGCAGTCGTGGTTTGATTTGACGTTAGGGCCGAAACGGAGATAATGGAAAGGATGGAGACAAAGGGGACAAAGGTGAACTGGGGCTGCAAGGCCAGCAGGGCCAGCAGGTACGATGAGTAACAGGTTTATATTGATGATGATGCACCTAATTTTGTGTTTTCATGTTAGTATCTCTCTGTTTTTGTTCCAGGGGGATCCAGGAGAACCCGGCTCACCAGGAGCCCAAGGGGTAAAAGGAGAAAAGGTGGACGCGGTTATTAAATCTTCCTTTTGACACAGTTATGACCTTTTTTCTTTTCATTTCCAACTAGCTGTCGTGTTTCTTGTATGTACAGGGTTTCAGGGGTTTTCCTGGACGCAGCGGGAGTCCCGGTGAAGTGGGAGAAATGGTAAATCAGCTTCTTATACGGTCAAAGATGATCATGTTACTGTAGACGTCCGTCTAATCTATCCTGGGTTTCTGATAAAACCAGGGAGATGGAGGTTTATCCGGCAGCCCAGGAATCCCGGGGCTGAACGGACTCACGGGACGCAAGGTAAATGTTCAGATTAGCACACGTTTCTACTTTAATCTCCCAAAAACACTTTTTATTCTTCATAATCTGATTATCTAGGGTGATAAAGGCGTTGGGGGGATCGATGGCTCTGATGGGGATCCAGGACAGAAAGGGGAAAAGGTTTGTTAATGAAAAACTTTTGAATTCAGTGTAATGTGGTTTTTATTTACTTTTTATTTTATTTATTTTATTTCATGCTGCACACAATATCTGTCTACTTCAGGGTGCAGGAGGTTTCCCGGGTTTCCCGGGATTTAAAGGGTCAGTGGGGAGTCCAGGACGGGATGGAGATGACGGACCCCCTGGACCGCCTGGTCCCCGTGGAGGAATAGGACCTAAGGTACGGTAAATCCTCAGAACAACGGGCCTGGATTAACTGTTTATAGAGAGAGTTCATATGCACTGCAAAAACTCATTTCTTAGAAACTTAAAAAGCCTTGTTTCAAACTTTTTTGCTGGTTTTAAGAGTTCTAGTCAAGAACATCTTTCTTACTCCATTGGATAGATATTTTTGCTCATAATAAAACAAATTTGACTAGATGGAGGAATATTAGGCTTATTTCTAGCAGGTCTGGTTTTGCAGTGTAGGACACGGGTCCTTAAAGTCTTAAATTCAATATTCCTAAAATAAGGCCTTTAAATGTTTTTAATTTGTCTTAAATCTCAATCCAAGAGTCTTAATTTTTTTATCTTAATTTTCATTAAAACATTTTCTTACACTTTGAAAAGGAAAAGTATATTTCATGGTTTTGAGAAGAAATAAACAAGATTTATCTTCTCATTACAAGCAAAAAAATATTGTTCCATTGGCAGATTTCTTCTACTTATTTTAAGTGAAAATTTACTTGAAACAGGTGAAAATTGTCAAATAACGAGTTATTTTTCTGGTAATGACTCTTGTTTTAAATTGAATGAGAGTTTTTGACTAAAAATGAGACATTTTAACTAGAAATAAGACAAATATTCTTGTTAAGATTCTGAGTTATTGCAGTGTTACCGGTTGTTAGACGCGCGCTTGCTTGACAACTCCTCAGTCAGTTTTGCTAGGTTGAGTTGGTTTCAGCCCAACTGGGCGGTTTGATAAAACTTTGGTTGCTTTTCCTGGTTTTTACAAAACATTAAGAAAAATTATTCAAAAAAAAGTTTCCATTATTGCAGAAAAAAGTAGAAACTTGCACAATAAACTCACTGATATTTTATTTGCTTTAATCTACTCAATTTAATTCTAGTCTTTGTTCGGAGCCTGAACTTTTTTTGGCTATTTAGTGGTATTGTGAAGCTTAATTTGCTTACGACTTGAAATTTATTCTGCATGTAATAATTGATGGTTTGAACATAGAGAATGTCTAATTCGGGGTGTTTTTTCATTATTTCGGCGGGTTTTACATCGCTTTTGTGCTGGAACCTGTCAGCCAGATCTGGCAACCTCGACCTCAACGCTGGATTTCTTAGTAGTATTAAGAGAGTGGTGTTAAGTGAGTTTAAATATGCACAGCTGATGTTTTTTGTGTGTGTTATTTTAATAAAATCCTATTCTTTCACTGTGACTTAGTTCTGAGGTTTTGTTCAGCTAAAGCCTGAACGAAGGTCACTGTTCTCACCCAATGAGATTGACACTACAGCAATAGTGACTTGTCAAATAAACATAAAATTGCATTAATTGGGGGTGAAAATTTGGGTCTAGAGCCCTCTATAATCTTTCTATGTGACTTAATTCTAGAGATATGGAGTTTTTTGTGCAAAAAATTACTTTGAAAATTAAATTTGACCTTCAACATGACCTTGAAATAGGAAATTTAACTCAGAATTGAATTCCTAGCACAAAGAAAGTAGAGAAAGTGACAATATACAACAATCTAGGACTAAGAGAAGCTGAGATATGACCTTTGGTCTTTTCGGCGGGAGCCATTTTGAATTTTCCGCAAACCGGCTACTATGGGGCGTCCCAATTTGTTTGCTGTGGTTTTTGAAAACCTTATGTCCATAACTAACACCATGCCAAATATCAAAAACTTGTCACCAAGTGCGAGATTTTCATGAATTCCTTCCCAGCTATAGCATAGTCTTGAGACAAGGCAAGCAAATGTGGGTAAATGGCTGAAAAATTCAATTTTCTCTGGACATTGGGTTACATTGGGTTCAAAGTGTCTTTTTGGTCTAAAATTTAGTTTGAAAATGGTATTAAAAAGTCTTAAATTTAACTTGGTAAAGCCTGTAGACACCCTGAAGACTTGTCTTGATACATATCGAGTTACGAGTCTGGACTGTAAACTGTTATAGGTGGAAATGTCACTTGGTGCAGGATACTTCCACTAAAACGTCTCTTCCATCACCACAATCTCCCGGAGATGTAACGGTTCGTCATCAAGACAGAGCTGCATAAACGTAAATAGAGTCTCTCTCTCAGGAGCTCTGACTGAATTTTTACCGCGTAAAAACCCGACTGAAGTACTGAAGACGTGACAGAGCACGATGACAGCGAGCGGAGCTTGATTACAGTCATCACCGCCTCCCTGCGAGAGACTGGCGGCCGGCGCTGGCAGCGGACGCTGCAGAGACATATCCCCAATTAACAGTTCTATTTCCGTCTGCAGCTTTCAAGTAATATCTTACTCAATTACATCCTTTCAGCCGCGATTACCAGCCTCCCCGTGTTGACCGGGGCTCGTTTGAAACCTCTAATGAGGATATTCCAATCCAAGGATGGGCCTAATTGACCTGTCGTTCATTCTGTTTAAAAGTTATCGATTCGATGCGCCGTCGTGGATTGTTTTAGCAGTTGCAGCGATGCGATATTTAAAAACAAATAGAAATTAAAGCTGCAAGCAGCGATGAACGGGCCCTCGCACCCTTGTGCACGTTCAGGCTGCAGTGGAAGCTTGTATGACTTGATGTAGATTCTTCAGGCCTGGACATTTAGCGGATGAAACAACAACGACTCTCTCTACCAAACCATTCAAATGTTATGGCAGAAAGTAGGAACTATCAGATATGGACCAATCAGAAAAAGGAGCGGGGATAATTTGCACCAATTATGGTCATGGACTCAAAACCGAGTCCGATGACACCACCCACGAGTCTTTATGTCAAACCATTCAAAAGTTATGGCAAAAAGTAGGAACTATCAAATATGGACCAATCAGATGAAGGGTGGGTGCGCTTTTTGGCGTCTATCGTCACCTGGGTAACGCTTTTGACTGAGAAAAGTAATGCCCATCGTGGCAGGATGGAGACGCACATTTTGATGTATAACACACCTGGGTGCACGTTACGGTTCGGGCAAAGAAACGGCCGAAGAAATGGAATAAATTGCGCCAAAATTACACGATTAATTCAAAATGGCCGACTTCCTGTTGGTTTCGGCCATGGTGCCAAGAGACTTTTCTTTAAGTTGCGACATGATACAGGTGTGTACCGATTTTCGTGCATATACGTGAAACCGTTTTGTGGGGCTTGAGGCACAAAGTTTTCTAGGGGGCGCTGTTGAGCCATTAGGACACGCCCATTAATGCAAACCATTAAATATCACATTTTTCGCCAGGCCTGGTTTGGTGCAAAATTTGGTGACTTTTGGGGCACGTTTAGGGGGGCAAAAAGGCCCTCATTCCGTCGGAAAGAAGGAGGAAAAAATAAATAAATTCCTACGGATACAATAGGGCCTTCGCACTGTCAGTGCTCGGGCCCTAAAAAGAAGAAACCCCTGTGTGATTGCCCTCTGATTTGTGTTAAACAGGGGGAGAGAGGCAGGAGAAGCAGGCCGAGGCTGTGCCAGAAAGGAACATCCGGCACCCCGGGGCTGAGAGGAGACCCGGTGAGATTCATATGTCCACACACACTGTTCACCTGTACACTCACTCTGTAGGTGTTTACAGATCTGGCAACCGTTAACGTCTGAGTCTCAGGACGCTCTGGTTCTCCAAGACACCGACACAATCTGGACTATGGAAACATTGGAACAGATGTTTGCATGTATTTTAATGTGTGACCTGTAATTTTTATGTATTTTTATGTATTTTATATGGAACCTTTTGAGTCAATAATAATAATAATAGTATTCAATCACCCACAAGGAAAAAGCAAGAACTGGTTATATATTAGAACAGAGGTCCTGGCTGTCCAACACAGCTGGGTTCAACCTAATCGGCCTTTTCATGTTAGATTACATTAGATTAGAGTTCTTCATTGTCGCTGAAAGAGTCCAGTGAAATTGGCAATGCAGCTCTCGTGTGCAAAGAAAATCTTACAATAAAACAATAAAATAATTTAAAATACATGAGAATATTACAGCACGCCAGCAAACAAGTCAGACGAAACCTATTCTTTATGTTTCATATTTTTTTATTGATGCAAAAGTAAAAAAGGCACTTACATATGCCATGACACATTGGTGACAGCAATGAACATGGTTGTATGCACCAGAGAATTTAAATGTACATACTTTTTAAGAACAAATAACGGTAACACAAAACAAGACTAGATAAACAATACAATAAAATAGACCTAGTCTGTATGAAATAATTAACTGGGCACATAAACATAAGGATAGACAAAAAGTAAAAAAAATTAAAAAAAAACAGGTAAAAAAAAGAAATACCGGTAAATAAAAAGGGGGGTGGGGGGGGTTACGTTGTCGCAAAAAAGTCCATAAACGGTTGCCATTTATTATAGAATTTGTTCAAGTTTCCCCTTCTTGAGTATCTAATTTTCTCTACTTTTAAAAATGACATAACCTCGTTAATCCACTGTGTTTTGGAAGGAGCTGTTGTGGATTTCCAGGTAAGAAGGAGGTGGCGTTTAGCAATCACGGAGGTGAAAGCTACTTCCAATTCTTCAGTAGAGTATCGGGTTTATTCCTCAGCAAAACCAAAAATGCCAATGTGTGGTGAGGCGTCAATAGGTTTTGAGAATACCTTGGACATGGTGTCGAAGTAAACTTGCCAAAAATTTGTCAGGGCTGGACAAGAGAAACACATATGCTTAAGATTGCAATGTGAGCCTGCACATCTGTCGCAAACATCTAACATATTTGGGAAAATTCTTGCCAACCTTGTCTTTGAATAATGACATCTAAATACAACTTTAAATTGTATCAAGGTCAAACGGGCATTAATGGATGTCTTGTGAATGAACTTCAGTGCGGCTTCCCACCAATATTGATCAAAAGCTAATCCTAGTTCACGCTCCCAAGTCTCTTTTGTGCTAGTGGTCAAATAACCATCATAGGACTGAATAGAACTATAAATTTAGACGAAGCCTATTCTTGACTAAAAGATGCATGAGAGCCCGAGAGTTTCCCAAAAGACCCGTGGAGGACTTTCAGTCCAGGAGAAACAAACTCAAACCTGAGCATCGCCTCATAAACATCACCTCTATCCAACGGTTTAATTCTGCGGTGGATGCTGCTGTAGCACAAGGTGTCTGTTGGAAAACTCAGAAACTACTTCTGGAGAAGTCTGATAAAGTTCTGCAGTGGCCGAGCCAGAGTCTGGAACTGAACCCGGTAAAACATCTGTTAAATGATAAATAAGGGAGAATCGTGCTGAATTTAGAGGATTACTGTGAAGAGGAGTGACAGAACACTGATTTCGTTCTTATATCTGATTTCAACCTAAAATACCAGTCCATAAAACAGATGCAACCTCTTGGTAAAATCATTTAACTTACCGGTATATTTGAATATTGACTCAGAATTTAAAGCAAAATGTTCAAATTATCTGAAATTACGATTTCATCCTCCTGAGAGTATTGAACCAAAACTCATCAAAATCGTGTTTTCCATCCCTTTTTTTATATAAATAAACGCAGCAATCATTCTAAAAAGCTGCTTTTCCTTCACACTTTACCGTTGCTTTGTAATTTGAAGGATAAATGATCAAATCTAACATATTACAAAACTTGAGAGTAGTGTAACATATTGAAGGGAATATTTGTAGCGAGATGCTTTAGACCAGGGGTCGGCAACCCAAAATGTTGAAAAAGCCTTATTGGGCCAAAAACACAAAAAACAAATATGTCTGAAGCCGCAAAAAATGAAAAGTCTTGTATAAGCCTTAGAATGAAGACAAATGGCGAAAGGCGAAATGTCGAGAAAAAAGTCGAAATGTCGAGAAAAAAGGAACAAATTTCATGAAAAACATTCGAAATGTCGAGATTAATGTTGAAGTACAATCTCGAGAAAAAAGTCGAAATGACGAGAAAAAGTCGAAATGTCAAGATTAATGTTAAAGTACAATCTTGAGAAAAAAAGTCAATGTCGAGAAAAAAGTCGAAATGTCGAGAAAAAAGTCGAACTGACGAGAAAAAAGTAAAGAATTTCAAGAAAAACATTCAAAATGTCGTGATTAATGTTGAAGTACAATCTTGAGAAAAAAGTCGAAATGACGAGAAAAAAGTCGAAATGTCGAGAAAAAAGTAGAAATTTCGAGAAAAAAGTCAAAATGTCAAGATTAATGTTGAAGTACAATCTTGAGAAAAAAGTCAATGTCGAGAAAAAAAGTCAAAATTTTGAGAAAAAAGTCAAAATGTCGAGGAAATAGTCAGAATTTCATGAAAAAAGTTGAAATGTCGAGATTAAAAAGGAAAGGAAAAAGGAAGAAAAAAGAAAAAAAGAATAAAAGAATAAAAAGGAAAAAAAGGAAATAGGTCAAACATTGTTGAAAAAGCTCCAGGAACCACTAGGGCGGCGCTAAAGAGCCGCATGCGGCTCTAGAGCCGCGTGTTGCCAACCCCCGCTTTAGACTCTTGAGGGTTAAATCCAGCTGGAAATGAAAAAGAGCCCATTAAACTACATGCATTACTGATTATCTACACCGTATATTACAAGTCATCAAACTTTCTCTCTAAGGAACTGTTACATTGAGAAAGTAAACAAGCTAAAATAAGTAAAAGCACCTTTCTAGGAATGTGAACGTTCTTTAGAAACTGCTGATGGAAGCTGTGAAATTCTGCACTGTGATGATACAGGAAGTCCTGAGAATCGTTGAATCAAAATGAAATATAAACAGAGCTGGGTAGAGGAGCCAAAAATTGTACTCAAGTAAAAGTACTGTTACTTCAGAATAATATGACTCAAGTAGAAGTAAAAAGGAGTCATCCAAATAATTACTTTAGTAAAAGTAAAAAAGTACTTGGTGAAAAAACTACTCAAGTATTGAGTAACTGTTGAGTAACGTCTGATTTATTTTTTTAACACAACCATTCAAACAGACAAAAGTACAAAATAATCATCTTCAGGCAAATTAACTCAATAAAATAATAAAATAAATTAAAATTAATAAAAAATAGCTTAAATTCAAATAATCTTAAATAAATTCAAGTACTTTAATAAATAATAAAATAAATAAAATAATACAGAATAAAAAAATAAATTAAAATTTCAAGCCTTCGTACTTTTCTTTTTTAACCAGCAGAACTAGAACAAACATGAACTCATAGAAACTCTGTGTGTGTTTGAGTCTGTGTAAATGTGACAAAACATGCAAAAACAAACATTTTTCCCAAAGAATCACTCAGTGATGTCATGAGATTGACGCGTACGTGGATAAAAGGGATAAAAGAAAAGTAACAGCTCAACGTAGCCTAATGTAGCGGAGTAAGAGGAACAGTTTCTTCTTCACAAATCTACTCAAGTAAAAGTAAAAAGTATAGTGATTCAAAACTACTCCTAAAAGTACAGAATTTCCCAAAACTTACTCAAGTAAATGTAACGGAGTAAATGTAAGTCGTTACTACCCAGCTCTGAATATAAATGTGTTGCACCAACAGGGAGCCGTGGGTATGGAAGGAGCAAAAGGAGACAAGGGGGAGCCTGGACTATCGGTATGTCCCGCTCACACAGAGACATATTTTAAAATAGTGGATTTAACCGTCCTCTTCAGTGATAAAGTGTTTTGTGTGTGTCCAGGCAGGAGAAGTGAAGGAGCTGGTCACCCTGGAGGTGGTGGAGAAGTGCGGTAAGGCCGGGGGGGATGTCATCTGGGTGTTGGGCGGGACATCTTGAACCCTCTACGGAGCGCATGTTCACACTTTTCTTTGTCCAAGAGCTGATAAACACACGCCCTCGGACGGGCCGGCGTTGAGCGCCTGCTTGCGTGCGGCTCTCTGTCGTGGGGATCCGTGGCAGCGGCTCGGCACCCGTGTGTGTCGAGCCATCTGTTGTGTTCTCTCGGAGGAACACGCGCTGTGGGGCCGGCGTCGGTGGCGCCATTCACAAACACCAGAGCGCCGTGGAGAGGGACGCCTGCACAACACAACACGCTCAGAGCATCACAAGCATGGGCTCATGAGAAATTCATTCTCTCAATAGTGATTGTGGCTTAGATGAGATAATAAATATGAACTTTAAGTGTCATTTAAACTCTTTACTGGGGATTTCCAGCAATGACAACACACTCTTCATTCCCATGTATGCAAAAATATCTGATTTCAACCTAAAATACCAGTCCATAAAACAGATTATGTAACTTCTTGGATCATTGGACCAAAAACACAAAAAACTAATGTGTCTGGAGCCGCGAAAAATGAAAAGTCTCGTATAAGCCTTAGAATGAATTCATTATGCACTTCGAGAAAAAAGTCGAAATGTCGAGAAAAAAGTCAAAATTTCGAGAAAAAAGTTGAAATGTCAAGATTAATGTTGAAGTACAATCTTGAGAAAAAAGTCGAAACGTCGAGAAAAAAGTCGAAATGTTGAGAAAAACTCGAAATGTCGAGGAAATAGTCAAAATTTTGTGAAAAAAGTCGAAATGTTGAGAAAAAAGTCAAAATTTTGTGAAAAAAGTCGAAATGTTGAGAAAAAAGTCGAAATGTCGAGAAAAAAGTCAAAATTTTGTGAAAAAAGTCGAAATGTTGAGAAAAAAGTCGAAATGTCGAGATTAAAAAAAGGAAGAAAAAAAGAGAAAAAGGGAAAAAAGAAGAAAAAAAAGGAAAAAAGAAAGAAGGAAAAAAAAGAGAAAAAGGAAAAAAAGAAAAAAAAATAGAAAAAAAAGAAAAAAAGGAAAAAGAAAGTCAAACATTTTTGAAAAAGCTCCAGGAGCCACTAGGGCGGCGCTAAAGAGCCACGGGTTGCCGACCCCTGATCTAGGAACAATGGCACTTAGATTTCAAAATACCCCTACCCGAGGTAGAACCAACCACAACAATTATTTTTATTATCTTTAGGGTCTCCTATTAGTGAAATTGGATGTTGGGGTTTTTGATTTTGGTCGGAAATTTGTATTTTTTGGCTCTTCTTTAGAACTACTCCAAACCCTAAAAAGGGGCCAAATTGGGCCAGTTCAAATAGGGGGAAAAGTAAGAAAAAAAGCTCATAACTGCTCACTCTTTTCTGCATCAAACTTGCTGAGGTTTGAACCAGGTGGCGGAACTACATCATCAAACAGTCAGAAAATGATTTACCTGAGAAAATAGTGAAATATAGCACTGTAATCATACCTTTATTTTAGGCAGAAATTGCACTTTTTGGTAATAAGAACAAATAGGACTCCACTTTTCTCTCATTTATCAGAAAAACATAAATCCCTATAAAATCTACTATTACGTAGTTGTCTTGAATGCTATTGAATAGTAACCAGTGGTTTTATGGAGATATCTGGTACAGTTCTCTTGAAAATGAGATTTCTTTAGACACAGTTCTCTCTGAAACAGTCAAATTAAGTCATTCCGAATGGAGGATTAGTGGCATAATATCCTATAATTTAAGTATGCTCACTCTGACGGTGATCATATTTGGAGAGGGGAATGTCATGTGGCTGAATAAAGTTTTACCTAATTAAGTTTACCTATATTACAAGCCTCTAAAACGGAGATACGTGTCAGAATAAATTTACCGAAACTTGAACATCAATCCAATCTACATATATAGTAGCCCTAACGTACAAACAGAATACCCAATGAAAAGTCATACCATTTATTGGAAAAAAAAAAAGTAATAACATTTCTGGAACCAGGAAAAAGTAATAGAATTTAATGGAAAAAGTTGTAAACCTTTGTGGAAAAAAATCATAAAATTTTGCCAAAAAATTCATACATTTTTTGAGAAAAATGGGGAGTTCCCACGCATTTTTACAAACACACGTGCCATAGGTTCCTCGGGTACATTTTGCAACACATTTTGACATTCTCCAGTTCTTATACTTGAATATTGACTCAGAATTTAAAGCAAAATGTTCAAATTAGCTGAAATTACTTTCCTACCCTCTAACAGACTAATTGACTTAACGTTCTTATTTGGGGCTCGTATCATCGCAGGGTTGGAGTACAAGTTCATGGTCAAATCTGTGGATCCAGATGCAACAACGACAGAGACTGGGAGTCAAAACGAGCCGGAGGAAGATGATTTATCCGTTAACGGAGACCTCGATGAAGAAGACGTGGAAGTGGAAGATCAAGCTGTGAAACGGGAACAATACAACGAAACGAAGGGGGAACTTTCCAGTCCTGCTGCTGTGAACCGTACCGGTAAGAAAAGGTCAAATCAAAACACATAAACGTTAACAGATCATTCTCTAAGTCATTAAAATAAATTACTTTGTCACTGCTTTTAAAAAAAGTAAATGACCATCACCTTGAAAAACTGCACTTTGTCACACTGAAAGCAGTAAACTGTACCACTTCATCAGTTGTTTCAAACACAACATTTTATGTGTAACTTTGCCAATTAATCTGCACTAAATTAATTTGACCAAAGTATAGTCTGAAATCCTTTATATGTTTTATTTCTCCCGAAGCGTGCACAAGTTAGTACGCTGCAAGAAAAGCACACAAGGGAAGAGGTTTTCCTTGCTACTTGATATTTTGATATTTATTTCAGACGATTTAATGTTTAATTCTATTCTATTTCCTCACAGTAAGATTTATCTCAGCTCATCTCATTTCATCATAGACGTACCCAGTACTCAAGTTGTAAAAAAAATCAGTGGGGATGGTGGATTTTATCATATGGGGACAGATAATTTGTGCTTATTACAAATAATATAATATATTACAAATAATAGCAGTGACCAAAACAGCTGCAGAAATACTGCAGGAATGACATAGCAGCAGTTAAATGCAGCCTTCTGTAAGCTTTAAATATCCACTGGGCTTACATCAAATACATCAAAACACAACAATAAAAAACACTTTTCTGAACTTATCAATATGACCCTGTCCTTCACAGGATAAGTAAAATGGATCACTGCAAAAACTCACAATCTTAACAAGAATATTTGTCTTATTATCTTATTAAATGTCTCATTTTAGTAAAAAAATCTTATTACACTTAAAACAAGACTCATCACTGGAAAAAACAACAATTAGTAGAAGTAGAAAAATGTGCCAGTGGAACAAGATTTTGCTTGTTATAAGAAGATAAATCTTGTCCCAATGGCAGATTTTTCTACTTATTTCAAGTGAAAATTTACTTGAAACAGGTGAAAATTGTCATATAATTTATTTTTCTGGTGTTATTTTTCTGGTGATGACTCTAAATGTTGAAATAGCAGTAAAACCACATTCATTGATGAAATGACATAAGGGATGGAAAGGGGGGATGACAGTTTTACAGGGGGGATGATTTGGACCGTTTTTATTTCAGGGGGGGATGCCATCCAAAGATTAGCCGTCCTCTGGCCCAGCACACCTAAAACAGGCCAAAGCTGTCAATAAAAACACAAATAAAACAAGGCAGAGAGTTTAAAAAAAGACAAAGGTTGGCACAAAGCAGCCAGAGACGTCACGAGGCTCATTAGTGAATCCAGCCACAGGCACGAATGGGTTTTTGCATTTAAAGTTATCGCAGTTTTTGCCAGACGACTCATCAAAGCTGAGGTTGTCTTTGCCCGGTGTCAATGTCAGCTCATTTCAAATTAATTCACACTAAAAGGACTGTTTTTTTGTTTTTTTTTATACTTCCGACCTTTGATTGTGGGTGTAATTACATGCCTCGTGACGGTTATTTCACATTTGACCTCCAATCATGTATATATATATTAAAACCCGCTGGATTGTTAGTTTTTTTTTCGTGCAGCCTCCTCTTTGTGTTACTTTCTAAGTACAACTGATTAAATTACAGTTTAATGTTTATGAACAGATCAGGTCACACCACAGTCGTCCTACCGCTTAGACATTTAATGACTGAACTGTTTGCTCTCCTCGTATAATGGCGGCTTAGATTAGTGATGTTGTTTGTTCAGCTCTGAATGGCAAACTTCTTGGAACGGTATCTTTCGGTCTCGTTTGTAGTAAAGATGATCGCTTACGTGAAGAGCCTGAGAAATCAATCAATGGCCGCTCCACAAAAACCCTCATTTGGCTTCAAAATGAGTCAAAAACGCCGCTGGTGCTCATTAAATCCACATCCAGAGGTTCTTTGGGGTTGAGTCCAACAACATGTTAAACTTCGGTTTCTGTCTCCAGATTCTCACAGAGGAGAAACTGTGGAGTCGGGACGGAGGAAAAGACGAGTATTTGGAGCAGAAACTGGTGAGAGGCCAAGATAACTGATTTTATTCTACTTTTTCACTCTCCTTTAATTTCCCTCGGTTTTAATCTGTGCATTTGGTCTTATTTCTCCATTTTTTTATATCATGTATGAGTAATGAGCTCAAATAATTAATGGCTCAAGGTAGGAGACAAAGATAAAAATGAGATTTTAATCTAGTAAATGTGTTTTGTGGTGAAATTTCTATTAATATCTACCAAATGATAATATCTAGGTAGTAATGGATCAATTAACCTTTTGTCTGTATATTTTTTTAAAGTTTGATTGAGAAAACTCTATGAACAGGCGATAATAATGTACTTTTGACAATAACTATTTAGTCTACAACTCTACATAAATGATTCCCATCACGTGAGTCATGTGACTAATGTCAACTTTAGAGCGGAAAAACAAGCTTGCTAACTGTTTAAGAAAAGAAAATTCATTGCGAAATTGACTTGGCTATTTCCTATTTAACGCTAGTTCGACCTGATGGATAAATTTGTGACAATAACGAAGCCTAAAGCTGGAGATTGTAACGTTACAGCTCGGCCTAACGTTACTCCTTCCACGTCTGACGAGGCCAAAGTTTCATCAACCATAAACTCATGTAGGCTAATAATCCAGTCAGGAATTGGTTAATGAGGCGATATAAGCAGAATAAAACACATTCAAAGGTTATTATAAGCTAGGCTTAAAACTTGACACATTAAAAAAAAGTGAACAAATAAGAATTAAAGCTGCAAGCAGCCCGTGCAATTTTCACCAATAAAGGTCAAAGTCTCAAAACTAAGTCGGATGACACCACCCATGACTCTTTATGTCAAACCATTCAAAAGTTATGGCAGAAAGTAGGAACTATCAAATATCGACCAATCAGAAAAAGGGGCGGGGCTAATTCAGGCCAATTATGGTCAAAGTCTCAAAACTAAGTCCGATGACACCACCCACGAGTCTCTATGTCAAACCATTCAAAAGTTATGGCAGAAAATGGCGCCACGGCCACGCCATTTCACGAAAACTCACAATTTTGCTAACTTTTCATAGTTAACGTCTTTTGTGTCTACTGAGCAAGTTTTATGTCGAACGGACGATCCTGCTAGGAGGAGTTCGTTAAAGTACGACACGTGAAAAATGGCATAAATTGCGCCAAAATTACACGATTAATTCAAAATGGCCGACTTCCTGTTTGGTTTCGGCCATGGCGCCAAGAGACTTTTCTTTAAGTTGCGACATAATACAGGTGTGTACCGATTTTCGTGCATGTACGTCAAACCGTATTGTTCGCCAGGCCTGGCTTGCGTGCAAAATTTGGTGACTTTTGGGGCACGTTTAGGGGGAAAAAAGGCTCTCGTCGGAAAAATAAAAATGAAAACAATTCCTACAGATACAATAGGGCCTTCGCACTGTCAGTGCTCGGGCCATAATTACAAGCGGGGGTCCCTGCTCTGTTTTTCTCTCATCCAAGGGTCCCTGGGCTAGAAAAGGTTGAAGACTATGGAGGTAGATTTGTGTCTTAATTATTCAATCAAAAAATAGATTGCTTCAATCAAAAAATATATTTTAAATTAAAATAAAATTCACTTCAATCAATAAAAATGATTTCAATCAAAGAAAAAAAGTGTTTGAATGCAAAAAAATATTTGAGACTCAAAAAAATGCATTTGAACACTGATTTTCTGTGATTGGAAATGTTTTCTTTGATAGAAGTGAAGTTTTTTTTGTTTGAAGCAACTTTTTTGATTGAAGTAGTGTTTTTTTGGGTTTGGGCCATATTATGGGTAGGACATTTGTGTCTTTATCATTTAATCAAAAAAGAAGTTGCTTCAAAAAGGAAAAAAAAAATATTTTAAATGAAAAAAAATCACTTCAATAAAAAAAACCAATGCAAAAAAATATTTGAGACCCAAAAAATTGCATTTGAATACTTTTTTTTTTGGATTGAAAATATTTTTTTCGGTTTGAAGTGATTTTTTCTTTGATTGAAGTGAAAAAAGTTTTGAAGTCTTTTTTTTTTTTGATTGAATCATTTTGACACAAACATCCCGCAGTGGGCGGAGCTTCCCCATTGGTCAAAAGAAAAACAGTGTTCAAATGCATTTTTTTGAGTCTCAAATATTTTTTTGCATTCAAACACTTTTTTTCTTTGATTGAAATCATTTTTATTGATTGAAGTGACATTTTTTTAATTTAAAATATATCTTTTGATTGAAGCAATCTTTTTTTTGATTGAATAATTAAGACACAAATTTACCTCTATAGAAGACCCCTGTCCTAAACACTTTAAACACTCATACATAATTAAAAAACAACAACTTCAGACGCGTCAGAAGCTGGTGTGAATGATGCAAATCCTAAACTGGCCACGCTTGAACATGTTTCCGCTGCAGTTCCAGTATCGGACCGCTGCCTGGAGCCGATGTCGGAGGGCGCCTGTTCGGACTACGTCCTGCTCTGGTACTTCCACGCCCCGTCGGGCGAGTGCAGGCCCTTCGTCTACGGCGGCTGCGACGGCAACTCGAACCGATTCCCCTCCAGACAGCAGTGCCAGAAAGTTTGCTGCTCGAGTCGAACTGCCGGCAGCCAATCAGATAATTTACCTTCCAACAGCTGATGCAGTGACTGGAAAATCTTTTTTCTTCATAAAAAAGGGCAATTTAAAGGAAATAACTGTTTACGTTTATCATACAAAACTTCCAATTCTTCCAGATTAAAGATAAAAACAACAACCAGCAAAAATTGATGCTGATTTTTGTACATTACTGTGTAAAATGTTACTGGTATGCATTTGAATTTCTTTTATTTATACATGTTTTGACAGCAGCAGCTTCTTGACTTCCTTTAGGGACAAATCTGAGGATGAAAGTGAATGTAATTCATGTAATTCATTTGTTTTATAGCTGTTTCTGAACCTGCCGGAGCTTTTTCAAACGCCATCATGTGATCTTGCCACAGAGATATTAAACCTGACCTCTCTTTTGTAGTCCCCCGTGTCTCTGCATCGCCCCACAGCTCACCTTTTCCCCGTTTTCTCGAGTGCCGCGCGTCTCACGCGCAGCAGAAGTACAAAGCTGGTGGCGGGTTGCCTGCTGCCGCCTCCGCCGGTACATATGCTCCTCCGGCGGGGGGGCGTCGTGGGTCAGGCCGGGAGCCAGATGAGGGGCCCACGGGAGCCCAGTGACTCTCCATCAGTGGCAGGGGATTCCTGCGTGGGTGTCGGTGTAGGGGCGGCACACATTGCATATTTACTTCCTCAAAAAAGACTGATTCAACTCAAAAGTGTCCACAAGTGAAGGAAAACCTATTAGAGAGAAAGCGTCACGCCAGCGATTCTCTTGTATGTTTTATTATTAAAAATAGTCGTTTAAGGCCAACAGGGGAGCCTTTGACGAAACAGCCCCGTGAGGCTTCTTCCATTAGTCACGATGCTGCATCATAATTTACTCCCACATGCTTAATAAACCTGCAAGACATGGCGAGATTTAAGAGACATGTTGAAATTTCCTGTTTACATGCTTTCAAATCAGGTTTATTTATAAATAAGATAATCAGTCATAGTGGTTTCCACTTTGAACAGATATAAGATGCTGTTGAACCTTGAATCTTTAAAATTCCTCTTTAGTGCAATAAGGCTGCGTCCCAATTCTCCCCCTCACCCTCGTTTTCTTCACTACCCCTACATTTTGCGCGTTCCCGTGAGGGTAGTGGTGTCCCAATTCCTCTTTTCACCAAGGGGGAGTGGGCATAATGAGGGCGAGGGGCTGAGAATAGCCCCTTCAAATCGAGTGATTTCAGACGCTGACTTCGCGAGCGAGGGGGTATAAACATTTCCCAGAATGCTTTTCGTCGTCATTTGCGGACTGAATAAAAAAAAAAAACATGGCGGACATTTCTTAGTGAATAAATCAATATTTTGAGTTAGTTTCTGCATAAAAATGCGTTTTGATTACATTTCTAGCGACAAATATATATTTTACTTTCATAATATACACTCAGTGAATGAACATAATCCCTTTTTTGTCTGTTGTTCGCGAAGAATCGCGCCGGAGTAAAGGCTGTTAGCTTACGCCGTAGGCTACGTAAGCTACGCGGTAGGCTCTGTGTCGATTTGCCTCGCCGACCGAGGAAAAACATCATTTGCAGACTCGTCTCAGATTGTGACCAAGGGAGCAAGCATTTTTTAGTTTAGTTTATTGTTTTGCACAGTTTTTAAAAAATATACAGGACATATCAATGATAAACACTATAGGTGCAGGAAGAGGCAAAAAACCCAATGGGTTTATTTGAAGCCTCCACCGAAGATATTAAAATTTCATGTCAAGATTAACATACAAAAAAAACAAAGTAAAACTACACAAAAGTGATGGCAAACTAATAATGCAATATATAAAATATACATTTTTGTGGGAAATAGAGATAAATAATCCTGTGACTCGTCAGATTTGTTTTGGATGTTTCTGATATAATAGTTTTCAGAAACCACAAAGCTGTTATCTGTGTAATTTACACAGTTTCAGATAAAGCTGAAGTGAAGATAGCGGAGCTGTTTTATGGTTCCGCGTTAAATCGACGCAGAGCCTACGGCGTAGGTTACGCGGGGACGCGCGCCGTACGCCGTACCCTACGCCGTAGGCTCTGCGTCGATTTAACGCGGACCCATAAACTCCGGAGCCGGCAGACAGAAATCTCTAAATTTTCGGAGCAAATTTCTTAACAGGCATAGCTACAACTGTTAGATTTCATCTACTAAACCAACATCTTCCTAAATGATTTATTTCAGCCAGCGTAATTCTCAACAGAGCTGCAGGTTTCTCTAAATGTGTGAAGGAAAAGGCAACAAATTAAAGCCGAGAGTCACAACAGGTTGTTTATGTTAAAGGCGTGTGGATATCTAGAGACTCGTGCTATTTTTTGTTTGCCTTCAGTTGACAATTTTAACATTCAACATTCAGGAAAATGGCTTCGGAGATGACAGCTCTTTAATATGTAGGATTGTGTTTTCGAAGGACTGGACAGTCGACTCAAAAGCCGCTCCGTGTGCCGCATTTGCATTTGAAAAGCCGCCGTCGAGGACGCGCAACGTGCAGTCAAAGGAGCTCTCGGTGCAAAAGGAAACAGGCCGCAGAAACAATGCAAATCCACCTGAGAGATAGCAGCAACACTGGGAGAGGTGGAGTGATAACCGGGGTCGTTTACATGATAAATAAAATCCCCTTCGCCGTCCTGGAGTCTCGAGAGAAGACTCCATGAAAGTAGAGGGTTCACGACGGTTCATGAATATCGAGTGTGGAAAAGCCCAATTACAGCCGTGTCTGTGCAAACACACACACACACAGAAATGATTTTTATTATGTTTATACACAACAGAGAACATGGGATTGAAAGAGGAGCTACTAACATTTGCATGGCTGTCAAATCATTCAGGAGAGATGAAACTAAGCACAAACCTGAATTATGTCTGAGGAAGGTTTGGAACAACTTTCTCTGAAAAACACACTCGAGGCAACTCAGCTGAGTGTGTTTATGTAAGTGCCACGTCACGACTGGAGATATCTCAGCCCACTTTTACGAAAGAATGAAAACACAAACTTGTAAAAAGTTATCTATACGAGGAAACCCAGCAGAGAGCAAAAGATCTGCACTGGATTCAATCCCCCGTCCTGAGCTGCATGCTGTGGCGAGATACAGAGGGGAGGAAGAAATCTATAATAACTAGAAGAACGGAGCAAAACTCAGAGAGGGAGGTTGGTTAGAGGTTGAGAGGGAGGCTGGTTGGAGGTTGAGAGGGAGGCTGGTTGAGAGGGAGGATGGTTGGAGGTTGAGAGGGAGGCTGGTTGGAGGTTGAGAGGGTTGGAGGTTGAGAGGGTTGGAGGTCGAGAGAGAGGCTGGTTGGAGGTTGAGAGGGTTGGAGGTTGGAGGTTGAGAAGGTTGGAGGTCGAGAGAGAGGCTGGTTGGAGGTTGAGAAGGTTGGAGGTTGAGAGGGAGAATGTTTGGAGGTTGAGAGGGAGGCTGGTTGGAGGTCGAGAGAGAGGCTGGTTGGAGGTCGAGAGAGAGGCTGGTTGGAGGTCGAGAGAGAGGCTGGTTGGAGGTTGAGAGGGTTGGAGGTTGAGAGGGTTGGAGGTTGAGAGGGTTGGAGGTTGAGAGTGTTGGAGGTTAAGGTGAAAGCTGGTTGGAGGTCGAGAGGGTTGGAGGTTGAGAGGGTTGGAGGTCGAGAGGGTTGGAGGTCGAGAGGGTTGGAGGTCGAGAGGGCAGTTGGTTGGAGGTCGAGAGGGTTGGAGGTCGAGAGGGTTGGAGGTGGAGAGGGAGGTTGAGAGGGTTGGAGGTTGAGAGGGTTGGAGGTTGAGAGGGTTGGAGGTTGAGAGTGTTGGAGGTTGAGAGGGAGGCTGGTTGGAGGTTGAGAGGGTTGGAGGTTGAGAGGGAGGTTGGTTGGAGGTTGAGAGGGAGGTTGGTTGGAGGTTGAGAGGGAGGTTGGTTGGAGGTTGAGAGGGAGGTTGGTTGGAGGTTGAGAGGGAGGTTGGTTGGAGGTTGAGAGGGTTGGAGGTTGAGAGGGTTGGAGGTTGAGAGGGAGGTTGGTTGGAGGTTGAGAGAGAGGCTGGTTGGAGGTTGAGAGGGTTGGAGGTTGAGAGGGTTGGAGGTTGAGAGGGTTGGAGGTTGAGAGGGTTGGAGGTCGAGACGGTTGGAGGTTGAGAGGGAGGCTGGTTGGAGGTTGAGAGGGTTGGAGGTGGAGAGGGTTGGAGGTTGAGAGGGAGGCTGGTTGGAGGTTGAGAGGGAGGCTGGTTGGAGGTTGAGAGGGTTGGAGGTGGAGAGGGTTGGAGGTTGAGAGGGAGGCTGGTTGGAGGTTGAGAAGGAGGTTGGTTGGAGGTTGATAGGGTTGGAGGTTGAGATGGTTGGAGGTTGAGAGGGTTGGAGGTTGAGAGGGTTGGAGGTTGAGAGGGTTGGAGGTTGAGAGAGAGGCTGGTTGGAGGTTGAGAGGGTTGGAGGTTGAGAGGGAGGCTGGTTGGAGGTTGAGAGGGTTGGAGGTTGAGAGGGTTGGAGGTTGAGAGGGTTGGAGGTTAAGAGGGAGGCTGGTTGGAGGTTGAGAGGGTTGGAGGTTGAGAGGGAGGCTGGTTGGAGGTTGAGAGGGTTGGAGGTTAAGAGGGAGGCTGGTTGGAGGTTGAGAGGGTTGGAGGTTAAGAGGGAGGCTGGTTGGAGGTTGAGAGGGTTGGAGGTTGAGAGGGTTGGAGGTTGAGAGGGAGGCTGGTTGGAGGTTGAGAGGGTTGGAGGTTGAGAGAGAGGCTGGTTGGAGGTTGAGAGGGTTGGAGGTTGAGAGAGAGGCTGGTTGGAGGTTGAGAGGGTTGGAGGTTGAGAGGGTTGGAGGTTGAGAGGGAGGCTGGTTAGAGGTTTAGAGGGTTGGAGGTTGAGAGAGAGGCTGGTTGGAAGTTGAGAGGGTTGGAGGTTGAGAGGGAGGATGGTTGGAGGTCGTCAGAGAGAATCATAGAGAGACATCAGTTCAAGAATATCTTTGATCTGATACTGATGTAACGGAAATCCGTTCGACTCTTGTAACTGTCTAAGAACGCCAAGTTAAAGCTCCACCCTGCAAAGAAGAAACATCTCCATCTTCCCTGAGCCAGCAGACGGAGGCGGAGTGAGAGACGGTCCTGAGGTGAGACAAATCTAAATGTGAAAATCCATTTTGGAAACTCTCCGATGGTGCCGTCCTGCTTGTTTTCAGCCCTGGACAGCTCCATCTCTGATGTTTCCCGGGTCCGATCAGCTTCTATCAGAACCTGACAGAGGTCCAGAGGTTGGTCCAGAGGTTCTGGGCGAATTTCTGATCGTATTGAGGATATAAACAGTGAGCCGTTGAATAGAAACTAAAACCCCATCAGAACTCTTTAGCTGGATGCTTTTCTGAGAATGTTTTGGATCTTCTGAGTATGCCTCACAATCAAGCTCTGAGGTCTTGTGTAGTTTTAAAAATGGGATTTCCCTCATTTTCCTCTCGTTTGACGGCTGAACTTGTGAAAAACAGGTGACTAACATCTCCAACCAGACCGAAGAGCTGAAAGTTACTCAGATGAATCAGCGACTTGTGGCTCTAATTTGATTGGCAACGCGCGTTTCGGCTGCGTTGGTCAGAAAAGTCAAGGCAGATGCAGCTTTATTAAATATTCTTTGCTTATTTGAAACTCTAATTGGATAGAGATCATATAAAGTAAAAAATGTATTCTGAGTATGAGGGAGATTCAAGTGGTTAACTAGCCATTACGTCTCAAACGTGTGAAAGTGAGGAGAGGCATGTAATCTCATTTCAGAGATCAAGTGCAAAGGCAGGAGTGGGAGGACGTCTCTCAGCATACTGAGTCACAGTGTGGGATTATTCCAGCTGTGAAGACTTAAATTCATATTGATGAACTTAAATCAGTTTGCTTATTGGAGTTTGACTCAAAACCTCTTTGATGCTGCAGCTCCTACCGTGCTCTTTATTCTTCTGGATATTATAATGCTCATCACTGCACGCTCTTGCCGTTTTTTGCATCATGAATTCAGAGTTAAAACAGAACTTTCTCTGAGGTCTGTTCTTCTTTTAAATATAATACAGCAAGTTAATCATATGTTAATCAATATTTGAAAGCATTTCTTGAGCTGTGGACGTGCACTTTTTACATTATGAGACTTTATGGTTTTATTAAAAGGACCTTAATGATAATAATTAAATCTAACGCACAGGTACTTTTGAAAATGTATTTGGAAAAAATCAAGTAAAATTAAAGCTGCAAGCAACAATGAACGGGCCCTCGCACCCTTGTGCACGTTCACGCTGCAGTGGAAGCTTGTATGACTTTATGTAGATTCTTCAGGCCTGGACATTTAGCAGATGACACCACCCACAACTCTATATCAAACCATTGAAAAGTTATGGCAGAAAGTAGGAACTATCAGATATCGACCAATCAGATGAAGGGGCGGGGCTAATTTGCACCAATTATTTTCAAGGACTCAAAACCATGTCCGATGACACCACCCACAACTCTCTATGTCAAACCATTCAAAAGTTATTGCAGAAAATAGGAACTATCAAATATGGACCAACCAGCTTTTTGGCGTCTATCGTCGCCACGGTAACGCTTTTGACTGAGAAAAGTAATGTGCGTAGTCGCAGGATGGAGACGCACATTTTGATGTATAACACACCTGGGTGCACGTTCGGTTCGGGCGAAGAAGCGGCCGAAGGAATGGCATAAATTTCGCCAAAATGACACGATTAATTCAAAATGGCCGACTTCCTGTTCTGTTTCGGCCATGGCGCCAAGAGACTTTTCTTTAAGTTGCGACATGATACAGGTGTGTACCGATTTTCGTGCATGTACGTCAAACCGTATTGTGGGGCTTGAGGCACGAAGTTTTCTAGGGGGCGCTGTTGAGCCATTAGGCCACGCCCATTAATGCAAACCATTAAATATCACATTTTTCGCCAGGTCTGGCTTGGGTGCAAAATTTGGTGACTTTTGGGGCACGTTTAGGGGGGAAAAAGGCGCTCCTTTCGTCAGAAGGAAAATAACAATTCCTACAGATACAATAGGGCCTTCGCACTGTCAGTGCTCGGGCCCTAATTATTTAGGACAAAACTGCACTCATACAATGTGTTAAAGCCACTCTATGCAGCAATACCACGTTTGACCACATGGGGGCAGCATACCACAAAAAAGTTAGATTAGATTAGATTTCTTTAATTAGTCCCACAATGGGGACATTTCTGTCATTAAAGAAAAAAAAAGAATACAAAATAGTAATATAAACAATATAAACGGTATTTCTCTTAAAAACAAACAGTTTATGTATCTTTTTTTTAATTTACATCATTGCACATTTTAAGATATACCTGATTGAATTAATATTTTTATCATAGTGAGGGTGTGGAGTCTTACAGCTGCAGGAAGGAACGACCTGCGATAAAGTTAATTCACACACTTTGGGTGGAGCAGTCTGTCACTGAAGGAGCTCTTCGATGCTTTTAACCTCCTGAGACCTGGGCTTTTGATTGATGTGCATTTTTTATGTCTCCTTACTATTTGGGATCAGTAGGACCTAATTTTTTGAGTGAGTGAGTGAGTGAGGACCTAATTTTTGTTGAAATTACATTTTTGCTTTCTATGTGCTGTTGAACTATGTCAAATCCAATGGCCTCACATGAGGACAATGGGTTTATTTCTCTCTATTTCCCTTTCTTGGTCCTGCCCTGCGTCCGTGCACATCCTGGTCAGGTTCTAATAATAAAAATATGATACATTTTACTTGCAATATACTCAGCATTTTGAATGAAATAAAGTGCTACAGAGTAAAAACATGGGTATTAAGTTATATCTCTATATCATTTATATTTATGTACCATTTTCAATTGATTTCTTTCCTATTACAAGGAAATAAAAACTTGCTCCACTGGCAGATTATTCTACTTATTTCTAGTGAAAATGTGCTTTAAACAAATGGAAATCTAAAAACAAGTATTTTAAGTGTAATGAGACTTATTTTGACTAGAAATTGGACATTTGGGCAAGAAATAAAGACAAATGTTCTTGGAAAGAATTTACGTGTTTGCAGTGAAGATGGACCTGATCTCCTCAAACGAGTACTTCATGTTTACAGACGTTGTAGCTTGCTAATATTACTCAAATATATCAAAAAAGCATGCCATGTGAAGCTGCAGACGTTATTGTGCATAAATATACTAGTTTCAATTATAAAATTAGGTTAAGATTTCTACCTTGTCCATATTTCTGTCGGGAGCTGCCATAGAAGACTTTCATTGAGATCCCAGCCATCTTGTTTTTTCCCTAATTAGTGTAATTTCATTATGAGACCACTAGATGGTGCAGGCGGGATCCCGGATGAGGACAATGGGTCAATGTTCGTACAAATGAAGTATCATGGCGCAGAACAGCAGAAATGTAATGTCCTCATATGAGAACGCAGGGTCTCAGGAGGTTGTGTCCTGCTCATCAGGGGACTGAGATGGACAAGAACCAGCCGCTCCAGGGTCTCCATCAGGTGAGACGTCAGCGCCAAGTTCTTGGGAACAGGTACCAAACGGGATGTTTTCCTCCCCAGCTTCGGCTTTGGTTGAACATTTGTACAACCATCCCATCAGCTGATCTCTGCAGGACTTTACGATCATGTGTTCATGTGTCAGACAGAATGAAATGCACCTCTAGTGGGACAACGTGGTATTACAGGATGTTCCAGCTCATCCACCTTCAGCCCAGTACTGACCAAGTCTCTCTTATTGTGGTAATGCTTAATAGTGATTTCAAAGGAAACTTATCGATTAATAAATGAATAACTTTCTTTCCCATGCTTGAAAGCATTTTTTGGACCTTTGAATTGACCATCTTGGTATAGACTGGGGAGAATGACACGAGTCCCATATGGTTTTAGGTTTTTGGGCCCCAAATGGGAAGCATAAGTGGGCCAAATATACTGTAGATCATTGGTTCCCAACCTTTTTTCCTTGGAGCCCCCCCCCTACTTGTGTCTAAGACCAGCCAGCCCCCAAAAGAGTAAAGTGATTCATTACAAATCTTTAATTGAAAAAATAAGCATTAATTATGTTTTTGTGATACATTTCTCTTTGTTTACCCTGTATACATATGACTTTGTCTTTCTCACCTTCATTTTGTGTCCCCAATGTATAAAATACACACAAAAATAATTGCAAGGACATCAAATCATTTCTGAAAAATGTCTCTTTTAATATGAGAGCAAACATTTTTAAAATTTTTCCTTTAACAACCGGTCGGAGTAGTAGTATAATTAAATGTTGAATAATGATATAATACATTTTTAAGTTTTAATCCTGCTAGATAACTTAGAAATATATTTTGGTCATTTGAAAATACTAAGTGGGTTTATACAGACTTGGATTAAGTATTCCATTAGGTGTGTTATTATGATTTTTTTATTTGTTTAACATGAGCAAATATAATTTTTACAACTGCATATCCTCAAAGCAGAAAAAGTTTCGTGCCCCCCCCAGAGATCTCTGGCGCCCCCCCAGGGGGGGCGCGGACCCCAGGTTGGGAAACACTGCTGTAGAGGATCCAAGTTGACTGAAGTAACACGAATGAAGAAGGATGGAGATGTTGTGTGTTCTACTGTATGTATATATGATGCATGACTCCATGTAGCCAGTTTGGGCTGCAGTTAAAAACCAAGTAAATTCCACTTCTTTTTCTGTCTCATTGCACTGTAAATTTTATTTTTCTTTCATGAACTTTGGGCCCCCTCCCAAAAGCTTTCAATAGGTTACTTTGAGGGACCCATTCATACATGCCAAAGGATCAAAATAGATGTCTGAATGGTCACAATTGTATACGTTTATTTTAAATGGCTATGTATGAATAAACTTGAAACTTGAAACTGTGCGGAAGGGGCAAAAATGGTCACCTTGAAACATTTGGGTAAACCCACTTTGGACGTCACCCACCTAGGGCCTCTGGCCCTGCTTTAACTTTTATTTAAAATCAAGCAGATAAAAAGTGTGACATCCTCTCACCTGAGGAAGCAGAGGAACAAAAAATATCACAAATTATACTATACTATACTATACTATACTATACTATACTCGAGATGAGGGGGGTGGCATCCCCCCCTGAAATAAAAATGGTCCAAATCATCCCCCCTGTAAAACTGCCACCCCCCCTTTCCATCCCTTATGTCATTTCATCAATGAATGTGGTTTTACTGCTATTTCAACATTTAGAGTCATCACCAGAAAAATAACACCAGAAAAATAACTTATTTGACAATTTTCACCTGTTTCAAGTACATTTTCACTTGAAATAAGTAGGAAAATCTGCCAGTGGGACAAGATTTATCTTCTTATTACAAGCTAAAAAATCTTGTTCCACTGGCAGATTTTTTTCTACTTATTTCAAGTAAAAATCTACTTGAAACAGGTGAAAATTGTTGTTTTTTCCAGTGATGAGTCTTGTTTTAAGTGTAATGAGATTTTTTTTACTAAAATGAGACATTTTAACAAGAAATAAGACAAATATTCTTGTTAAGATTGTGAGTTTTTGCAGTGATCCATGTTACTTATCCTGTGAAGGACAGAGTCATATTGATAAGTTCAGAAAAGTGTTTTTTATTGTTGTGTTTTGATGTATTTGATGTAAGCCCAGTGGATATTTAAAGCTACAGAAGGCTGCATTTAACTGCTGCTATGTCATTCCTGCAGTATTTCTGCAGCTGTTTTGGTCACTGCTATTATTTGTAATATATTATATTATTTGTAATCAGCACAAATTATCTGTCCCCATATGATCAAATCCACCATCCCCCCTGATTTTTTTTTACAACTCGAGTACTGGCTATACTATACTACTCATTTAGCAGACGCTTTTATCCAAAGCGACTTACATATAATAAAAAATAATTATGACAGTAACAGCGAGTATTTAAGTAAAGTCTGGGGCCACACTGATTTAGAAAAAGAAAGAAAAAAAACTTTAGATTTTCACTGATGATGCATCCACTCCACAAACAGGAGGTCACCACTTTATTTTTATTTATATATTTCCCTCCCAACGCTACATCATTCCATCAGAGCCAATGGGAAGGCTCCCATGCACCCGGGCCGTGGAGCAGATGACGTGGGAGCTGCGTTTGATGGCTCCTACTAAACCAGAGTTGAGGGAATGGACGAGCAGGGAAGAGTCTCTCCGCCGGGCAGAAGCAGAAGCAGGTGGTGACCTGCAAACCTCCAAAACACTCCAAAACACTGCTGCTTCCTCCTCAGGACACGCTCCAGGCTCCTCTCGGCTCTTTCTGCTGGTTCTGCCTTCGTCCCTGCAGAGATCCTCTCTGCTTTTCCCTGTTTTCCAAAGGACAAGGGTGGTAAGTTGGAGAAAAATGATTCTTTTTCAAGCACTTGCTTGAAAACTTGAAGCAAAAGCTTGCACTTTTAATTATTACTCTAATGGGAACTCTTATTGATTGATTCAGTGCAGGTTTACTAGAATACTCTACTTAGATATTATTGTTTTATTGGATGGATGCAAATACAGGACTGTCACAGAAAATTAGAATATTGTGATAAAGTTCTTTATTTTCTGTAATGCAATTAAAAAAACAAAAATGTCATACATTCTGGATTCATTACAAATCAACTGAAATATTGCAAGCCTGTTATTATTTTAATATTGCTGATTATGGCTTACAGTTTAAGATTAAGATTCCCAGAATATTCTAATTTCTTGAGATAGGATATTTGAGTTTTCTTAAGCTGTAAGATTTTTTTCTCGACATTTCGACTTTTTTCTCAAGATTGTACTTCCTGGAGCTTTTTCAACAATGTTTGACCTTTTTTTTTTTCCTTTTTTTCTGATTTTTTTTCCTTTTTTTCCTCTTTTTTCTTCCTTTTTCCTTTCCTTTTTAATCAAAACATTTCGACTTTTTTCTCGAAATTTTGACTTTTTTCTCGAAATCTCGTCTTTTTTCTTGACATTTTGACTTTTTTCTCGACATTGACTTTTTTCTCTAAGTGCATAATAAAAAAGCTTAAGATTAAGATTCCCAGAATATTCTAATTTTTTGAGATAGGATATTTGAGTTTTCTTAAGCTGTAAACCATGATCAGCAATATTAAAATAATAAAAGGCTTGCAATATTCCAGTTGATTTGTAATAAATCCAGAATGTATGACATTTTTGTTTTTGTGAATGCATTACAGAAAATCACAATATACTAATTTTCTGAGACAAATATACCCATGGTAATTTGCACCTGTGTGTCCCAGAGCACCCATGATGCTGTCGTCCCTGAAGACGCTGCTGCTGCTGTCGGTCCTGGTCGCTCCGACCTCCAGCCTCTGTTTGCGTTTCCACCAAACCCGCAACGACCTGCTCTGCGACCAGCACATCAGGATCCGCACCGACACCCACCAGCCCCAATACTCCCCGGACTGGGGGTCCCTGCTGCAGTCCGAGGAGTTCCTCACCTCCTCATCCTCCTCCTCAGCATCCTCATCCTCCTCCTCCTCAGCATCAGCATCTTCCTCCAGCTCCTCCTCCGCGGAGGAGTCCAGTCGGGAAAAAAGGACTTCCAGTCCCGCAAACTACCGCTTCATGAGCCGGACGAAGCTCCGCGGGCAGATGCTCCGCAACAGCGTGAAGGGGGACCGCATGAGCAGACTGACCCTGTCCCTGGACGTCCCCACCAACATCATGAACGTCCTGTTCGACGTGGCCAAAGCCAAGAACCTGCGCGCCAAGGCGGCGGAGAACGCGCGGCTCCTGGCGCACATCGGCCGGAGGAAATAAGAAAAAGAGATAATAAAAAACTTATCAGACGACCATGGTGACCAGTGCTGGCATATATGAATCATTTTTCATTCCTAAAGTAAATAATACTTCTACTTCTGAAGGGGAAACGTTGTCCTATTTAACATTTCGGCCCAGAAATTGTGGAAAAGCGTTCCTTTAAGGCTGATTTACGGTCCTGCGTTAAATCGACGCAGAGCCTACGCCGTAGGGTACGGCGTACGGTGTGCGTCGCCGCGTTCCCTCCGCCGTAGTCTCTGCGTTGGTGTGACGCGGGACCATAAATCAGCCTTTATGCTGCGGTCATAATTACAGGACTGTCTCAGAAAATTAGAATATTGTGATAAAGTTCTTTATTTTCTGTAATGCAATTAAAAAAAAAAAAAGTCATACATTCTGGATTCATTACAAATCAACTGAAATATTGCAAGCCTTTTATTATTTTAATATTGCTGATTATGGCTTATAGTTTAAGATTAAGATTCCCAGAATATTCTAATTTTTTGAGATAGGATATTTGAGTTTTCTTAAGCATGATCAGCAATATTAAAATAATAAAAAGCTTGCAATATTTCAGTTGATTTGTAATGAATCCAGAATGTGTGCCTTTTTTTTTTTAATTGCATTACAGAAAATCACAATATTCTAATTTTCTGAGACAGTCCTGTAAATGTCCGTGAGTTGACATTGTTTTGTTCAGACAAAACCCCCTCCAACTTTCCCAAAAACGTTTGGAAAGAAACTTTAGTTTCAAAAACTCACCTCCGAACTTAAATATTCAACATTTGACTGATAAATGTAAGATGTTGCGGTGTCTGGCTCGTCCGTGTTTGCATCAATACTGATAATTTGAAATCGATAATTCATCTCATTCCCTGTTAAGTTGCGCTTTATTCACTTTATTATGTTTTTCATTGTCCAAATGCAAATCCTCGAGTTTAATTGAACCAGGACCTCATTCAAACTTTATTTTCTTTTTTTAATTATTCCATTTTATCCCAGTAAATGCATATTTTCCTTTAATTAAAGCATTTAAATGATGTTCAGTGCAGTTAAATTAAAAGAGCATGAATGATAACAAAGCAGTTGTCATTCATCAAACGCTTTCTCACATTTCCCAATTTTGATATGTATTTTAATTATTAAGGGCAATTATTATTTTTTCTTTCATTTATTGTTTGATCGATATGTCTTTTTTCCTGCCCAGATTGGAACAAACCGTGAATCTGGACTCTAAAAGTCTAAAAGTGGTGAAAACACAACATTGACAATGAAATACTGTAAAACCACCTGCAAGATCATGAAACACAGTAAAGATGCAAATGCATGTGAATGTATGTGATCATGAGATGTCTCTTATTTTTATACTCAAAATAAAGGATTATTTTTCCTCAAATAAAGCAGATGCAACTATACACATTTGTCTCTGTCCGTATATATAATGAGAGCAATGAGACGCATGAAAGATTCTGGGATATAACTTTTTTTAATTCCCTGAAGAACCTGACTGGTGCAGTCGGAGTTAACATTAACTCATTGAAGTTATATTGTAAAGATGTGTTAGCAATTTTCTATACAAAGACAGAACGAAAGAAAAGAAAGAAAAATTAGTTTTAGTTGTACTTTTGAAAAGTACCAGAGCAGATTTTGAGCTTTATTCAAATGCAGCTGAGAACAGGGGAGACTTGAATAAACTGAGTGTTTGAGCTGATCTGAGGCTTTGATAGGAGTTTGTTATCGAATGCAGCATCTCCATGTCTGGTCCCTGATATATTCTGGTCCTGGTTCATTCAGAACTTTAAAGACCAGCATCAGAACTTTAAAGTCTGTCGTCTGACGGACAGTCTGAATGAGTTCTGAATGAGCTGCAGTTGCCTCACTTTTTAAGGTGGACTGGAAAGATGCTGTTACAATAATCAAGCTACTAAAGATGAATGCATGGACTAGTGTCTTCAGGTCCTGCTGAGAAATCAGATCTATTTTAACCTTGATATATTCTCAAGGTGATAGTAGGCTGACTTTGTTATTTGTTATAAATTCAGGTCTGAATCCATCACCAGATTTCTCTTCTGGCTGGTGTTTTTTAGGTGAATAGATTGAAGAAGGGAACTTGTTTAAGTTAAACTGCACTGCAGGTTATCGATTCTGCTTTTATTCAATTTTAAGATGAGAAAACAAAACTTTGAAAATAAGCTTTTCAACCTATAATAATAATAATGATAACCTCAATCATATGCTGTAACAGTGCACCTTTCATTAACCATGTCTACCTCATACTGCTGCACCTTTCACTTGTATATATGTTAATAAGAGCTGTCATTTGTCTATTTACTGTACAGTGAGCGAAATAACCGGAGTCAAATTCCATCTCTGGCATGTTCAATCTTGGCCAATAAACTGATTCTGATTCTATATTCAGTTTTAAATGATCATATATTAGAATGGGCTGGCACAATGGTGGTCTTTTAATCTTATCCTGGTCGAATAATACATTTTATTTGTAAAGCACTTTTCATAAAATAATCTCAAAGTGCTACAGAAACCAACAAACAAAATAAACAAAAAGGAATAAAATCAAGACACATAAGAAACCAAACTCCTTACCGCCGGTCGCTGTACGCCAAGCAGTTGCAGCTACTGCCATCCGGACGCAGGTTTAAAGTCCCCAGAACTAGAACTACCACACGCTACACAGCTTCGTCCCTGCTGCTGTCTCTCTTTTAAACAAATCTTAATGATTTTTATTTATTACTGAGGTCTATCCTGCTTTTAACTTATTTATTTCTATTTATTAGAAACCCTGACCTTGGTTTTTACTTTCTTTATTCATTCATTGTTCTTTGCCCTGTGGGCAACATCTACTTTTATCCCATCAGTGAGCATTGTGATACCTGCCATGTCTTGTGCTGTTGCAAACTTGTTCATTGTTTTCATTGTTTATGTTCTGTGTCAAATTAATGACAGTAAAGATTGTGTGTGAGATGCCTTCCATCTACTGCAAAACAAATCTACCTACGGGTATTAATAAAGTTAACTTGAACTTGAAACCAGAAGTAATAGATACAAGCTACAAAGAATAGTGAATCTAGCCTCAAAAATAATAGGGAAGACACAGAGAAACGTAAGTGGTATTTATAAGGAAGTGATTGGGAAAAAAGCTGCTAGGATAGTAAAGGATCCTACTCACCCACTCTGCAGCGAGTTTAAATTACTTCCCTCAGGTAGACGGTACTGTGTACCAAAGACTAACCGTAACATAATTAAAAACTCATTCATTCCCAACGCCATTAAGGCTCTGAATGAGGGCACGTCTCGGTAGACTTTATGTACATGCCCTTGTTGTTCCTCCTTTTTTGCCACTAAGATGTTTTGCGTGTAAATGTTAAGTTTGTTAATGTGTCATGTTACTGTTGTTTTTGTATTATGAGACAAAAGACAAATCTCCACTTGTGGACAAATAAACTAACTAACTAAAAGCATAAAAGCACAGAGACAATAAAAACATCTATGAAAGACCAGGGAATAAACACCCAAATTATATTTTTGAAACCCCTTCACACGTAGTAAATTTGTATATTTTTATATATATATATATATATATATATATATTTAAATATATATTTAAATGAGCAAAAGTTTTCATAGAAGTGTAAGGTGCCAGCATGGACTGTAATAGATTCATGTTTTCATAAATACATGTCTTCATCGCCCCCTGCTGGTGGCTCAGTTTAAACTCGCTGACGTCACTTCCGTCCACGACTACCGGAAGTGGCTGTTTGGGCTACGTGGAAGTAGCTGCAGACTCGGAGCATCTTCTGCCTTCAACCGTCATTTTCGGCCGTTTAAAGATGATTAAAAAGTTTGACAAGAAAGATGAGGAGTCTGGTAAGATTGAAGATTCCATGTAGTGAATTTTAATACCGTTGAATTAAGTAAATAATCTTTTCTGGGCTGATTTGTGGCTGAAGCGGTGCTAGCCTTTTAGCCGAGTGGCTACAGTTAATATTATTAAACTCTACTGGAAACCATGAATTACGTGTTATTTATTATTGTATTTGCGCACAACTAATAATGTTTGCAGTCACTGTAACCCTTTTAGCTGTTAATGGTTTTGACGCAGTGATTGTTGTTTCTGAGCTCAGTTTTGATGTTTAAATACTGTTTTTTCTGTTTTTGTTTCTTCACATGAAGGAAGTGGATCAAACCCTTTCCAGCATCTGGAGAAGAGTGCCGTGCTGCAGGAGGTAAAACCTCACCTTTAAACCACACTTGTGTCACTATTAAAGGAGTCCTTTAATAGACCTGTAGTCAAGACTAAACCAAGACCAGAGAGAATCAATCAATCAATCAAATTGTATTTGTATAGCACCTTTAATCCAGGTACATGTAATACAAAGATCTTTGACGTTTTGACTGAAAAATAAGCATAACAAAAATAAAAACTGGAAGACCAATGTACACTGACATACAATATAGTTAATTAAGAGTTAAAGGGGACCTATTATGAAAAACACGTTTTTTCTTGTTTTAACATATATAAAGTGGTCTCCCCTCACCCTGCCAGCACAGGGGAGACAAAATACCATGAAATTCTGCAGGGTCTCTGACCCCCGCCAGACAGAGTCCCCCAGTGTCACGTGGTTTTTTTGAGCCGATTAGAATCTGCTCCCGTCGTTACGTAACGACAGGAGCAGATTTCCAGAGGTTCAGCCTCCGCTGCTGAAACCACGCCCACAACCAGCTCTCTCCGCTGCTGGAGCGGCGCTTCCTTCAGCCAGTCGGACGCGGCGCCGCGGCGGAGCGGATCCGGGTTAAATCATCCAGGTTCCCGGGTGGTTTGGGAGCTGGGTCCTCGGGGGTCTGTCCCAGGCTGGACCAGCTTCACCCTCCGAGATTTTCAGGCAAATCTGTCGGTTTGATCCCCGGTAACGGGCGATGCGCCGCGGATGCGCTCCGGAGCGAATCTGTGCGCCCGCCGTCGGGTTGCAGTGCCCGTCGCGCAGCATCCGCCGGGCAGATCCGGCTGAAATTCCGCTGGTCGGTCCCCGGGAGTCCCTGCTACCAGTCCAGGCCGGTTCCTGCGGTCCCGGCCGGTCGGAACCGGTCAGATTCCCCCGTTAAAGCCGCGGTGATGCGCGCTGCTCCAGCAGCGCTGCTCCCGGGCGCCCGGCGTTGCTCCGGGGCAGCGTTCAGCATCCGCCGGGTAGATCCGGCTTAAATAGTGCATAAATGTTATTTATATACAACTCATATTTTATTTTTTTAACAATAAAGTTTCCATTTGTGAAAATTCAGTGTTGTGATAATTTACAGGCTTGGGCTGCTCTGGTGGAGCAGGTTTATTCTCCTCCCCTGCTACACGTCATTCAGGGAGCCAATCAGCACAGAGCCTCATTATCATACCCCCCCCTTCCCTAAAAATGAGGCGCAGAAAAAGAGGTTAGAAGCGGTAAAACTAGTGACAGGGCACACAGGCTGGATTTATGATTTATGTAGAAAAAACAAGCTTTAGATTGTTTTTAAGACATTCAAGGCTTGTTTAAAATATACATTAAATGCCATAATAGGTCACCTTTAAGGCTAAAAAATAATCAGTCCACAACAATAAAATATAATAATAATAAAAACATTACAAGAAATAGATAAATAAAACAAATACCTCTAAAAAATGTTAAACAGAATAAAACTATAAAATACTTTTCCTACAACTCTTCACAAAATTCTGGTCCTACAGAAACGTTTTGTTAGGATTAGCAACTCGTCACACGCTTCATTTACTCCTTTATTTCAGAAAAACTCCAGATTCTTACTAGTTATGATATCAATATTTTTCAGATATGCATTTTTATTTATAAGATAAATTCAAGTGAAGGGAATATTCCTGGACAGTTCAAGACTTACTTTAAATTAAATTCACATGTTCATTCTTATTCAACTGGACAATCCTCAGATCTTCATCCTAAATTTCTCACTTGCAGACGTCAAATTTTCGGTGAGATTTAGGGACTAAATTGTGGAATGATTTTTCCCACTTGAGCTCTTCCTCTTTGAAATGTTACAAAAGACGTTTGAAGGAACTTGACTGCTGTTTTGTGATTGTTTTTCCCAATGTATTGTTGTACATGTGTCCATGTTCTTTTTTTCTTTTTGTTTTTTTTGTGTTTCACTCATAGTGACATGTACCGTCTTATTTGCTCAGGAGTCAATATAAGTAATATAAGTTGTAAAAACAATATCCCATGCACACTCACACACACTTATGTTTTTGTCTTTATTATTTATATATTGCATTATTAGTTTATCATCACTTTTGTGTAATTATACTCAAAAGTATGTTATACTTAAAATATGTTTTTGTATGTTAATCTTCTGTTCTTTATAAACACATGAAATTGTAATAACTTCGGTGGAGGCTTCAAATAAGCCCATTGGGTTTTTTGCCTCTTCCTGCACCTATAGTATTTATATTTGATATTTCCTGTATATTTTTAAAAACTGTGCAAAACCATAAACTAAACTATAAAATTTGGTGCTACATAAAAGCCAGACCAAAGAGATGAGTTTTTAGTCTACGTTTAAAAATGTCCACATTTCCAGCTCCTCTCAGATCCTCAGGCTGTTCCACAGTTTTGGAGCATCGTGGCTAAAAGCAGCAAATGTTTTAGTTTTACTCTGTGGAACAGCTAAAAAGGAAGATCCAGAGGATCTGAGTTCCTTCCTGGTTCATAGAATAAAATCATCTCTGAAATATACTCTAGTGCAAGCCCATGTAGCGCTTCATAAACTAATAAAAGAACTTTAAAATCAACACGAAAACTAACAGGTAGCCAGTGTAAGGATTTTAAAATGGGCCTAATGTGTTCTCTCCTTCTGGTCTGAGTCAGAACTCGTGCTGCAGCGTTTTGAACCAGTTGCAGCTGATTGATGGTATTCTTGGGTCGACCAGTAAGGAGAGCATTACAGTCGTCTATCCTGCTAGTTATGAAGGCATTAGTGCATTTGTCCCTCCGTGTTGCTCAGAGAGAGAAACGGCATCACCTTAGAAATATTTTTTAAGTGATAAAATGCTGTTTTTGTGACACAGCGTACATGTGATTTGAAATTAAAATCAGAGTCAAATATGACTAGATTTCTTGCCTCTTTGCTCGGGTTTACTCCATATATAATTAGTTTAGAGGCCAGTTTCTCTCTCTGGGCTTTTGAACCGACGATCAGTACTTCAGTCTTGTCCTGGTTTAGCCGTAAAAACAATCTGTGACATCCAGGCGTTAATATCTAAAATACGGTTAAAAAGTGAGTCAATCCGCCTCGTAAGACCAAGACCAGTTCAGCTCAAGAACAAAAGTAAACGTAGTTATTTCCTGATCCTGCATGATTGTAGAACATCAGCTCCATCCTGGTTCAGCTAGTTTCCATATGAGCTTGTATTCAACTGCAGCTCAATAACACAGAGAAGTGGATGATGATGTTGAACTCACTATAAATGTTTTCATCCATCAGTGAGATCAGATATGTGTGGCGACTGCACTACCGCTATTTCTACACTATTGGAGGATTGACTCCAGAGCTTTTAAGGATTGACACGACTACTAACTAGTCCCAAAGTCCTCTAGCAGAATAACCAGCTCCAACACCCCCCTCCACCTCAGAAAAGAATGAATAGTAAATGTTACTGATTTAAATTGGACTGAATTTGGAGATGAAACCTGAATTTTGAATATTAGACACATTTACCGACTTGAAATTACATTATTTACCAGATTACACCGTATATCAGCATAACTGAAATGGACCTGATGCTTAATCAATCACAATCACAATATGCAAATATGCAAATATTATTCAAATCATATATTTATTCAAACAAGGCCGTTATAAACACAAAACTGTAATTAAATACAGACACATGCAGATGCACCAAAACATTAGATCAGATGCAAAATACAAATAGTTTACAAAACTGTACAACAAGAGGAAGAACTGCTGATCCCCAGATTCTGTCACTTTGGTGCAACGGCATCTCAATTATCCGAGACCGAGACAAGACCACAAAAAAGTGGTCTTGAGACCAAGAACGGTCTCGATAACTACAAGTCTGTCCATTAATGATAAACTAATCTGTCTCGTTCACAGGCTCGCATCTTCAATGAGACTCCCATCAACCCACGAAGATGCCTCCACATCCTCACCAAGATCATCTACCTTCTCAATCAGGTATCTGTTTTTAATAACTCTGATGTCTGACCAAGAATCTTGCCATCATAACTTCAATTTTAAACCTTTTTCTTCATGCAGGGAGAGCATTTTGGGACCACAGAAGCTACTGAAGCTTTCTTTGCAATGACAAGACTCTTCCAGTCTAACGATGTAAGATTATACAGGTTTACACAAACATGTCATGTTAAGTCAGAAAATACTTGTCATAGATGTTAATTTAGATTATAAACAAACGTAACTCTGTTTTCTGTTTAGCAAACCCTGAGGAGGATGTGCTACTTAACGATCAAAGAGATGGCAAACATCTCTGAGGACGTCATCATCGTCACTAGCAGGTTTGTGGTAACTTAAGACGTTTAATAGCTTTGAGTTTCAGTCCACGTTAAGTACCCGTAGAGTTTCTTGTCTCTTAATAAAACTGGTGTTCTTCTGTTATACCAGGGTACTTAAAGCTGATCTGTGTGCTTTTAGAAAGTAAATTATTCGTATGATATTGAATAGCTGCAATCACATGAGGTCTTCAACTGTTTCTCTTTATTAGTACTAGTGATGAACCGAAATGAAAATTTGGGGCCGAAACCGAAAATAATAAACACTTGGCCGAATACCGAATAACATACCGAACATGGTTCTTCGCAGTTTTTACATTTATTTTGCCAATTTTTTCACCATTGCATATACAGGGATTAAAGTTCTCCGTCTCTAGACGGATTTCCGTCAATTCGAAAATTAGGAAAAAAAAAAAAAAAGAAAAGAACAAAAAAACATTTGCACGTGCGTTATCATGTTAAGCCTGAATTATGGTTCTGCGTTAAATCGACGCAGAGCCATGCCGTAGGGTACGGCGTAGGTTACGCGGCGTGGCGCACCGTACGTTGCGCCTCGCCGCGTAACCTACGCCGTAGGCTCTGCGTTGGAGTAACGCTGAACCATAAATCAGCCTTTAGGCATTAAACTGGCGCTTTTATAAACCAATTAAGCGAGCCAGAGCCTTGGTATTAGCCAATCAGAAACAGAGGAGGGCGTGTTGGATCATGGGGGGTAGTCTGGGCGAGCAGTCGCCCCGTCGCCCTCCTCTCCCCGCCGTCGGAGGTGCTGCGTTCGGCCCGTCGCGCGGGGGTCTTTCTGCGGGGCGGTGTCCGGCGCCGCGCGGAAGGCGGGCCGGCGGGGGGGGATCGGATTCGGCGGCGGCAACTCTGGACGCGCACCGGGCCCTTCTCGCGGATCTCCCCAGCTGCGGCGCCCGTCAGGGACTAGTTAACGCGGGCCCCCGTCGGGTCGCCTCTAGGTTTACCACCTTTCAGAAATAGAAATAAGGAACGCCTGATTTCAGCAGGGCAGGTGCCAAAAAAGGGACATCCCAAAAACTTCTAAACTGCATAGAAATGTATTTATTTTATATGAAAAAAAAACTAAATGCTTTGAGTTAAAGTGCTTTAACAGCATTGAACTTGCACGACTGTACAGACAGCCATACATACCAGTAACTTAAATAGCTTATCCTCCTATGCTACTGTACGTCCACATCAGCCCAGATGTAGAATATAGCCAGTACTCGAGTTGAGGGGGGATGAGGGGGGATGGCATCCCCCCTGAAATAAAAACGGTCAAAATCACCCCCCCCCCCCCCCTACAAAATTGCCATCCCCCCTTTCCATCCCTTATGTCATTTCATCAATGAATGTGGTTTTACTGCTATTTCAACATTTAGAGTCATCACCAGAAAAATAACACCAGAAAAATTACTTATTTGACCATTTTCACCTGTTTCAAGTAAATTTTCACTTGAAATAAGAAGAAAAATCTGCCAGTGGGACAAGATTTATCTTCTCATTACAAGCAAAAAAATCTTGTTTTTTCTACTTATTTCAAGTGAAAATCTACTTGAAACAGGTGAAAATTGTTGTTTTTTCCAGTGATGAGTCTTGTTTTAAGTGTAATGAGATTTTTTTTACTAAAATGAGACATTTTAACTAGAAATAAGACAAATATTCTTGTTAGGATTTAGAGTTTTTGCAGTGATCCATTCTACTTATCCTGTGAAGGACAGAGTCATATTGATAAGTTCAGAAAAGTGTTTTTTATTGTTGTGTTTTGATGTATTTGATGTAAGCCCAGTGGATATTTAAAGCTTACAGAAGGCTGCATTTGTTTTGGTCACTGCTATTGTAATATATTATATTATTTGTAATCAGCATAAAATTATCTGTCCCCATATGATAAAATCCACCATCCCCCCTGATTTTTTTGTTACAACTCGAGTACTGGCTACAGGTGAAGGTCAGAACATTAGAATATGGTGTAAAAGTTAATTTATTTAAATAATTCAATTAAAAGGTGAAACTAATATATTACATAGTCTCAATACATGCAAAGCAAGATATCCTAAGCCTTTATTTGTTATCATTTTGATGGTTGAATTGTTTATTGATTTAATTAAATATTCAAATTTTTTGAAATTTTTTTATTTGGGGTTTTCATAAACTGTGAGCCATAATCACCAAAATTATCAAAAAAATAAATGGAGGAAGCTCCGGCCGGCAGAGTTAGTAGTGGGCGTGGGTTCATGCATCGGAGACCAACCGATTTAAATCTGCTCCCCAAAGTTCCGTAACTTTGGGGAGCCGAATCTTATTGGCTCGTAGATCCACATCACACTGGATGCCTCATCCGGGCGGCTGTACAGACACTGCAGAATTTGGTTGCTTTCTTCCTTCTCTGAGTTGCTGAGGGGAGACCACTTTATATATGTTAAAGCAAGAAAAAACCTGGTTTTCACAATAGGTGCAGTGCATAGATGGAGGGGGAATATGAACTGGCCTGAAAAGATTTTTTCAGTCAAAAATATTTTTTTTGCTTTAATCCCTGCATATATCAAATAAATGTGCTTTAGGCATGCTTTTCAAAGAAAACAATCTTTTACAAAATTACAAGGTAGAAATATTTATTGAACATGAACAACTGAACATTTCCCAGCATTTTTTAGATATTCCAGCAGACATTATACCAACAAAGCACAATAACTTAAAATAAATAAATTGGCAAAATAATTTTTTGGGCCATCTTTGAGCTTACATTAGGCCTATAACTGACTGCTGAAAAATTGTAACATAGGCCTTAAAACAAAAAAAAATGCATTAATGTGAATTGTAAAAGAAGTGGATAAAACAAATTAAAGAAAAAGAAAATCATTCCCATACAAGTATTAATATGGGAAAGGGATTGATTTTCTTTTTATTTATTTTGTTTTATCCACTTCTTTTGCGTCATCTAAACATGCCGTTATTAATTGTTCGTTTTTTCCCCCACGAACACCAAAAGTGTTTTTTTTTTTGCTATTTTCGGCCGAACAATTTCGGTTACTGAGCATTCGGTGCATCACTAATTAGTACTACTACTGTCATTTAGTAGACGCTTTTATCTGAAGCAACTTACATCTGAGGGAAAACACGAGCAAGAATTGAATTACTCTTTAGATTAGTCGAGTAATCGATGAAATAATCACCTGATTAATTGTTAAAAATAATCGTTTACCCCCAGCCCTAAAAAACATACAGTTAATTGTCTAAGGTTCTTCGTATCAGGACATGAAGTCTGGCCCTTAGCGAGTCTTAAATTGAAATAAACCCAACCTGAGACGGAAAAACACTGCAGCATATTTACACTATCATCATTACTACAGAAGAAAAACCATTTGCAGCCAGATGCTACATTCTCATCATTCCTCAAAATAATAATTGGCAGGTGGGAAAACCTCCTTTTAAAAGTAAAATTTTTTATCAGCCTGACATCTTCTAAGACCTCAGAGAGGCAATTATTCCTGCACATCAACCTGAAAAGGATTTTAAAGCCATTTCCCAAGTACATTCAAGACATATTTACTAAGGTTATTAGTGGGTTTTTCTAAACCCCTTATTTTCTTGTGTTATTTTAAAGCTTGACCAAGGACATGACTGGAAAAGAGGATGTTTACAGAGGACCTGCCATCAGAGCTCTCTGCAGGATTACAGATGTGAGTAATGCTGCTCTAGTTTACTTCAGTTTACTTCTGTCCTCTTATGGTCCAAAGGCAGGACTTTGTGTGCTCACGTTAATATATGCATGCAATACGGATGGGCGGTATGGACAAAAAAATGTATCACGATCATTTCTGGCATTTATCCCGATGACGATAAAAAAAATACCAATTCAACTCCACCTTTGTAACTATAAATCTATCAGAGCTGCCATGTTTTTTACACAGAAACCTCATCAACCGGACTTTATCTTTCTTTCTTTCTTTCTTTCTTGCTCCTTTCTTTCTTTCTTTCTTTCTTTCTTTCTTTCTTGCTCATTTCTTTCTTTCTTTCTTGCTCATTTCTTTCTTTCTTTCTTGCTCATTTCTTTCTTTCTTTCTTGCTCATTTCTTTCTTTCTTTCTTTCTTGCTCATTTCTTTCTTTCTTTCTTTCTTTCTTTCTTCCTCATTTCTTTCTTTCTTTCTTTCTTTCTTTCTTGCTCATTTCTTTCTTTCTTTCTTTCTTTCTTGCTCATTTCTTTCTTTCTTTCTTGCTCATTTCTTTCTTTCTTTCTTGCTCATTTCTTTCTTTCTTTCTTGCTCATTTCTCTTTCTTGCTCATTTCTTTCTTTCTTTCTTTCTTTCTTTCTTGCTCATTTCTTTCTTTCTTTCTTTCTTTCTTTCTTTCTTGCTCATTTCTTTCTTTCTTTCTTTCTTTCTTGCTCATTTCTTTCTTTCTTTCTTTCTTGCTCATTTCTTTCTTTCTTTCTTTCTTTCTTGCTCATTTCTTTCTTTCTTTCTTGCTCATTTCTTTCTTTCTTTCTTGCTCATTTCTTTCTTTCTTTCTTGCTCATTTCTTTCTTTCTTTCTTGCTCATTTCTTTCTTTCTTTCTTGCTCATTTCTTTCTTTCTTGCTCATTTCTTTCTTTCTTTCTTGCTCATTTCTTTCTTTCTTTCTTGCTCATTTCTTTCTTTCTTTCTTGCTCATTTCTTTCTTTCTTTCTTGCTCATTTCTTTCTTTCTTTCTTGCTCATTTCTTTCTTTCTTTCTTTCTTGCTCATTTCTTTCTTTCTTTCTTTCTTTCTTTCAGGCTCATTTCTTTCTTTCTTTCTTTCTTTCAGGCTCATTTCTTTCTTTCTTTCTTGCTCATTTCTTTCTTTCTTTCTTGCTCATTTCTTTCTTTCTTTCTTGCTCATTTCTTTCTTTCTTTCTTGCTCATTTCTTTCTTTCTTTCTTGCTCATTTCTTTCTCTCTTGCTCATTTCTTTCTCTCTTTCTTTCTTTCTTGCTCATTTCTTTCTCTCTTTCTTTCTTTCTTGCTCATTTCTTTCTCTCTTTCTTTCTTTCTTGCTCATTTCTTTCTCTCTTTCTTTCTTTCTTTCTTTCTTTCTTTCTTGCTCATTTCTTTCTTTCTTTCTTTCTTTCTTGCTCATTTCTTTCTTTCTTTCTTGCTCATTTCTTTCTTTCTTGCTCATTTCTTTCTTTCTTTCTTGCTCATTTCTTTCTTTCTTTCTTGCTTCTTTCTTTCTTTCTTTCTTTCTTTCTTGCTCATTTCTTTCTTTCTTTCTTTCTTTCTTGCTCATTTCTTTCTTTCTTTCTTTCTTTCTTGCTCATTTCTCTCTTTCTTTCTTTCTTGCTCATTTCTCTCTTTCTTTCTTTCTTGCTCATTTCTTTCTCTTTTTCTTTCTTTCTTGCTCATTTCTTTCTCTTTTTCTTTCTTTCTTGCTCATTTCTTTCTTTCTTTCTTTCTTTCTTGCTCATTTCTTTCTTTCTTTCTTGCTCATTTCTTTCTTTCTTTCTTTCTTTCTTTCTTGCTCATTTCTTTCTTTCTTTCTTTCTTTCTTGCTCATTTCTTTCTTTCTTGCTCATTTCTTTCTTTCTTTCTTGCTCATTTCTTTCTTTCTTTCTTGCTCATTTCTTTCTTTCTTTCTTGCTCATTTCTTTCTTTCTTGCTCATTTCTTTCTTTCTTTCTTGCTCATTTCTTTCTTTCTTTCTTGCTCATTTCTTTCTTTCTTTCTTGCTCATTTCTTTCTTTCTTTCTTGCTCATTTCTTTCTTTCTTTCTTGCTCATTTCTTTCTTTCTTTCTTGCTCATTTCTTTCTTTCTTTCATTCTTTCTTGCTCATTTCTTTCTTTCTTTCTTGCTCATTTCTTTCTTTCTTGCTCATTTCTTTCTTTCTTTACGTATGTTGTGCGTCGATTTAACGCAGAACCATAAATCCGGCTTTACACAAAAACGTCACCAACGGGAATTGGTATATCGTGAATGGTAAAATATCGCCCATTCCTAGCATGCAATTAATGTATATAATTTAACCAACTTCAGCACCGTTTGTCTCTTCACAGACCACCATGCTGCAGGCCATTGAGCGCTACATGAAGCAGGCGATTGTTGACAAAGTCCCGAGTGTATCGAGCTCCGCTCTGGTCTCGTCACTGGTATGAAATCACACAGTTACCCATCATTGCTTATTGGACATTTTTGAACAGTATTAGTTGATGACATCATTGCTGGTTTCCTTCCTTAGCACATGGTGAAGATGAGCTACGATGTCGTGAAGCGCTGGGTCAACGAAGCCCAAGAAGCAGCTTCCAGCGACAACATCATGGTCCAGGTAGAGAAGACCAACATGTTCATTTCTCGAGATGCATTCATGAACCTCCCTGGTTATTCCTGATGCTAAAATAATGTGTCGTTCTAGTACCATGCCCTCGGTCTGTTGTATCACCTGAGAAAGAACGACCGTCTGGCCGTGACCAAGATGCTCAACAAGTTCACCAAGTCTGGTCTCAAGTCTCCCTTCGCCTACTGCATGCTGATCCGCATCGCCAGCAAGCTGCTGGATGAAACAGAAGGAGGGTGAGCTGAGCAGAGAGCGCCGGGACCAGTGTCTGGGGATTTAACCCTTTATGACCTACCAAAGAACAAATATATCATATTTTTACATGCTATACGGCCATTTTATGGAATATTTTTATTTGCTATGCATCAAAACAACCCATATTAGCCAATCTTTAATAATATGTATGTTTGATTTGATTTGTTTATTTGCACAACATAAAAAAAACGGTACAAAAGTTTAAATAAACATAAAAAAACATGAAAATATGTGCAGGTGAGAAAGGAAGCCCTAAATGGGCTTATTCAAAGTTCTCACCAGGAAAAATAGATTGTATTGAACTAATAGCAAGAACAAAAAAACAAAAAAACAAAAAAAAAACAGCGTTCAAAAAAGATGGATATAAACAGACAATTTCTCGGTGTGCACGTGCAGAAGTGAGTCCACATTAAGTGGAAGCACTTCTAGACGCTTGGTCAATAAGGCTGGTCTTCAATCTCTGTTTAAAACTATTAATAGACAGTGAAGATTTTGCGATAAGTATATGAGAGTTCCAGAGTGAGGAACCTCTGTCTTTGATGGAGAACTGACTGCTATTGGTACGACTGAATGAAGAATGGAGATCCTCAAATTGTCTGGTATTATAGTTATGAATTTGCGAATTGGTCTTAAAAAAATCTTTGAAAGTACTTGGAAGCCTATTTGCAAGATAAGTGCATTTGTAAATGAAAGCACATGATTGGAGTATGTTAATATCATAGATGGATAATAAATTTAATTTTTTAAACAAAGGGGCAGATGGGGCCAAATAGGAGGCAGAAGTAGCTATTCTTACAAATTTCTTTTGAGTAATGAGTAATTTGTGTAGATTTGATGAATATGTGCTTGCCCAAACAATGTTGCCATAAATGAGATAAGGATAAATTAAACTGTAATACAGAGTAACGAGACAAGCCTGATGGACCAAACCTCTGATTCTTCTGATGATACCAAGGGATCTAGAGATTTTGTTAGTTACAGAATGTATATGCTCTTTCCAGGACAAATTCTCATCCACAAAGACACCTAGAAATTTGGTGGATGAAACCTGATTGATTGCAATACCACCAATAGAAATCTTAGCTTTTTGCGGACAATATTTTTTGTTTTTACTTGCAAATACAATAAAATTAGATTTGTTAACATTTAACGACAACTTGTTTGCAAGGAACCATTTTGAAAGCATTGCTATACCAGAATTAGCTTGCTCAATAAGTGAATCAAAATTTCTGTGAGTTAGTATCAAATTGGTAGATTTACAAGTCCATACTAACTAAATAAATTGTTAAAAAGTGCAAATAACTAAATGTAAATGTAAATCGTTACACAGAAGCCTTTCAAACCACAGGAAATTTATCTGGAATGAATTCATACTTTAGTTATTGAGATATATCCTTTTTATATATCGCCTCTCATCCGGCGCTGAACTCAGCTTTGCTCACGGTAAACCGTTTCACGCGCACAGACTTTAGTGGATCCATAATGTGTGTGTGTGTGTGGGCTTGTATAGTGAGTATTTAATGTGTGTGTGGGTTGTTGGTGAGCAATCTTTGGTGAAAATCTCTGATAAAAAAGCACAAACAAGAGCACAAATTCAAACCAACTACGGTATTTGCCTGGGAGAATTGTCACTCCCCTTTTTGGGGGAAGTGGAGTGGTAAAATACCACCTGATGAAACTCTGACAACCTGATGATGTATGTGTCAACGTATGTCAATGTAAAAAGTGCTGTAAACACATAACAGATCTATAAATAACCCGCCGTATCAATTATGAAGATTTCCGCAATTTTTTTAAATTTTTTTTCCAAACAATTTAATGGATTAAAACTCTAGGACACTAAATGCAGGATATGTAAGTGAAACTCTTCCTGTTTAACATGCAGAAAGAATTATTGCTCTGTTTTATTTGGTTGTAGGGCTGTTCGATTAATCGATTTTAAATCGTAATCGCGATTATGTAATTAGAACGATGTTAAAACATGAAAATCGTAAAATCGATTTTTCACTTTTTTTTTTCATTTTATTTTTTTTATTTATTTATTTTTTTACCTTGTCTGCACACATATTAATGATTGATACCATATTAATGATTGATGGAAATGCCTCTCAATACCTGCGACAAGTGCCCCATTACACACCTCTACCTCCTTCATGGGTTGCATTATTATTTAGCATGCAAAGACCCAGTTTAGTTTAATTAGAAAAAATGTCTTGTTTTATTTAATTGGAAATATAACTTACTGTATGTTTGCAAGTGCTGATTTGCTGATTTTTTTTTTTTCAGAGATAAAACTTTATATTTTATTATATTTTTTAAAACTTTTTTTCAACTTATTTTACAGAGTTTTGCACTTTATTCATTCATTTTTGGTTTAATAAGAGCAAAGTTTGCACTTAAAGCCCAATGGGGCAAATGTTCAATAAAAAAACAGCATATTTGAAATCATTTCTTTGCCTTTTGTCAATTCACAAAATAATCGTAATCGAAAATCGGATTTTGAGAGAAAAAAATCGAGATTTTATTTTTGGGCAAAATCGAACAGCCCTATTTGGTTGTAATTGGCGCTTCAGCCAGTCATAAAGGGTTAAGCTGTTGTGATGAGTAACATGTTTCTTATCTCTGCTCAGTCACGACAGCCCCTTGTTCGACTTCATCGAGAGCTGCCTGAGGAACAAGAACGAGATGGTTGTGTATGAAGCGGCTTCTGCCATCGTCCACATGCCCAACTGCACGGCCAGGGAGCTGGCGCCGGCTGTTTCAGGTTTTACTTGCTTCTCATTCATTCATATCATTCTCATTCATTAATATTAGCGAAGGGCCTGAGTTGGTGCAGTTTATGATGTTCTAAATGTGAATATTTGCATCTCTCTGCAGTCCTGCAGCTCTTCTGCAGCTCTCCTAAAGCCGCCCTGAGATACGCTGCAGTCAGGACCCTCAACAAGGTACAGATTCACTCTCCATTACAGTTGTTTGTGGATCATTTCATTGTATCTACACCTAAATCACTTCTATTGAACTGTATTACATAGGGCTGCAGCTATCGAATATTTTGGTGATTCTATGAAATATTCCAGCGATGAATCGGGTAAAACTTACTTTTGCTTTATTAAAGCCCAATTATAAATATACAATAGAAAACAAGAAAGATTACTTGATTTAAAAACAACCAACTTGTTTATTTTATGAGAATAATTGACATTTATTTACATATTATGCAAACTAGTAAAATTTAAAATTTTCCAATAAAAATAAATGCAATTATTTTAAACTTAACATTTCCTGAAACATTAAAAAAAACTTAATTTTCAAAGTATCAAAAATAAAAAATATTCTTAAACACAGCTTTTAAATTGTGCAACTTCAAATTCATAACAGACACGTTTCAACAGAAATGCTTGGCTGTGGACCAAGCCTTTTTTATTATTTTTATATATATTTCATTCATGTTTAATTTGAAATAATCCCACAGCTTCGACATTTTCTTTCTCTTCCTCTTATTACTTTCGCTTTGCTGCGTTTTTCTCATTGGCGCTGTCACTGTGAAACGTGAAGTTTAAATTTATTTTTTATTTAAACGAGGCTTGTAGGCAGAGGAAATTCCTCCATCATTTTGTGTAATCGAGGTAGGAATCATTGCAGCCCTAGTATTAAACTGTATTAAGATAATATCACCTAGAAATGGTTTGTTCAGAATAAATAAAAATGTATCCTCTACTTTTTCCCGGTCAGGTGGCCATGAAGCATCCGTCAGCGGTGACCGCCTGCAACCTGGACCTGGAGAACCTGATCACCGATTCCAACCGCAGCATCGCCACGCTGGCCATCACCACGCTGCTGAAGACGGGGAGTGAGAGCAGCGTGGACCGGCTCATGAAGCAGATCTCCTCCTTCGTGTCCGAGATCTCCGACGAATTTAAGGTGACGCAGCTTTCTACTCAAACTTTATTTATGGTCATGAAAAGTGGCAGTTTGTGTTAAATTCAGAGAAACCACTTGCAATATTAGTTGTGTTTAGCTATTTAACCTCTTATTTGATTTGTTTATTGCAAAAAGTATCTACTTTGTATATTTTGCTAATAAAACAGCTAATAACATTTGCAGTGGGGATTGGATCACTTTGATTGCAACTTTAGTTTACAGATTTTTTTTTTATTTTTTATTTTTTATTTTTTTTATTTTTATTTTTTTTTCTCTTTATTATTTATTTATTTTGGTTTAATGTTATGAAAAGTAAAAAAAAAAGGGGGGGTATTGATAATTATATTGTTATTGTAAATCTTCTTTCTTTCTTTTTTTACTGCCCTCCATAAAGATATCTATACAAAAAAAACAGCCAAGGATGACCAAAGTGCTGTACAGTTTAGAAACGGCTGAATAAAAGGCATATTTTACAAAGATAAAATAAATAGAACAAGATGACTACAGAATACAAGAATACAATGAAATAAAAAAGCTTGAATGTAGTCTCACTTCATTGTGACTTTGACTTTGGACTCATGTGGAGATGACGCAGACGTTTTTCCACTTTAAAGTTGCAGAAAACACTGAATACTCAACTAAGGCAATGATGATGTTATTTACCTGCTGTGACTGGATTACATAATGGAGGGTTTGACAATAGGGGAGCAGTTTTCAAGTCCTTTAAAAGAAAATTGACTTGATAAATAGTTTTCCCAACTTCGCTCTGTATTTAAACCCTGTTATCTTCTGTTCTAAACTTCAGAATTGTAACACTAGAGGTTCCAGTCGGCTGAAATGACCCATTCCAAGGACCAATCATCTTAAGAGATCTTTTATTTATAGATCAGTGACTTTGAGGAATAACCTCCCTCAAAACCTTCTGTATTATTTAATAGTTTTCTTTTCTTTAATGTCATTTTATCTAGTATCAAACTTGTCATGTGCATTGAGTTAAATCATGTAATCACTTTGTATTTGCAATTGTATAATTCTGTATGTTTGTTTTCTTTTTGTGGACCCCAGGAAGACTAGCTGGTTGTTATGGCACCAGCTAATGGGGATCCTTAATAAAATCTAATCTAAATGTAATCTAAAGATGTTTGTGTTGGTTTCAGGTGGTGGTGGTTCAGGCCATCAGTGCTCTGTGTCAGAAGTATCCCCGGAAACACAGCGTCATGATGAACTTCCTGTCCAACATGCTCAGAGATGACGTGAGTTGATCATTTTAACACAGAATGTAAAGTCAGTAGTGATGCACCGAATGTTCGGTAACCGAAATTGTAAAAAAAAACAAAAAAAAACACTTTTGGTGTTGGTGGAATAACTGGGGGGAAAACCGAACAATTAATAACGGCGTGTGATGACGCAATCAAACAGCGTGCGGTGTTAAATGCAGCAAGCATGTCAGATCTTTACTTGGATGTGGGAAAAAGCAGAGGACACGAGAAATGATCCAGGCTGAGTTGGATTTGGGAAACCGCTAGGTGATGGAGACGGTGACGGGACGCACAGCAGAGAAATGGCCCGTACTACCGATGCGGTGGAGAAACCTCACTGTCTGATATGAAGAGATCCTCCAAGAAAATAACCCAGATTTTTACAATTATTATACAAGGCTTCAAATTGCGGAGATCAGCCCCACCGCGACCCAATTAACTGGATTTGAACGGGAGAAAATGAAAAAGGATTATGAGAAAAAATACAATAAGACAAATTGTGACTGGCGGGTATTTTACTGCACATTTACAGGACTGTCTCAGAAAATTAGAATATTGTGATAAAGTTCTTTATTTTCTGTAATGCAATTAAAAAAACTAAAATGTCATACATTCTGGATTCATTACAAATCAACTGAAATATTGCAAGCCTTTTATTATTTTAATATTGCTGATTATGGCTTACAGTTTAAGATTAAGATTCCCAGAATATTCAAATTTTTTGAGATAGGATATTTGGGTTTTCTTAAGCTGTAAGCCATAATCAGCGATATTAAAATAATAAAAGGCTTGCAATATTTCAGTTGATTTGTAATGAATCCAGAATGTATGACATTTTTGTTTTTGTAATTGCATTAGAGAAAATTACAATATTCTAATTTTCCGTATTGGATTTATGCAATGGTGAAAAAATTTGCAAAATAAATGAAAAACTGCGAAGAACCATTGTTCGGTATTATTCGGTATTCGGCCAAGTGTTATTATTTTCGGTTTCGGCCACAAATTTTCATTTCGGTGCATCACTAAAAGTCAGCGTTGCCGTCTGATCAAGTCCTACAAACCAGTTTCTGTAGAGTTTTCACGTACGTGGTGCATCTGTGTCCCTGCAGGGCGGGTTTGACTACAAGCGGGCCATCGTGGACTGCATCATCAGCATCATCGAGGAGAACCCAGAGAGCAAGGAGACGGGCCTGGCCCACCTGTGTGAGTTCATCGAGGACTGTGAACACACGGTTCTGGCCACCAAGATCCTGCACCTGCTGGGGAAAGAGGGCCCGCGCACGCCGCAGCCGTCCAAGTACATCCGCTTCATCTTCAACCGCGTGGTGCTGGAGAGCGAGGCCGTGCGTGCAGGTGAGGCGCCGTGAACTCTGGGGCTTTTAACATCCCAGGTTTTCCTTTCAAGCACACGTGTCAGAACATTCTGTAAGCAGCTTAACGTTTTCTCTCTGTGTGTTCCCCGTCAGCCGCCGTCAGTGCTTTGGCTAAATTCGGGGCTCAGAATGACGATCTGCTGCCGAGTGTCCTGGTTCTTCTGCAGAGGTGCACACTTACTTTTATTATGTGGAGTTGTTTTCAGGGTTCCTACGGGTGCTTGAAATCCTTGAAAGTGCTTGAATTTCAATGTTGTGTTTTCAAGGCCTGAAAAGTGCTTGAAATTATAACTTTGTCTTTCACAAAATTGGGATCAGACTGTATAGTTGTTATTACAAGGAGAAAATAAAATCAGTAAGATGAAACATAACTAGATGTTTACAGCATGATACAATGTACATAATTGGCATAAAAAGCGGAAAAAATCATTGAGTATATACAGGACTGCCTCAGAAAATTAGAATATTGTGATAAAGTTATTTATTTTTCTGTAATGCAATTTAAAAAAAAAACAAAAATGTCATACATTCTGGATTAATTACAAATCAACTGAAATATTGCAAGCCTTTTATTTTAATATTGCTGATTATGGTTTACAGTTTAAGATTAAGATTCCCAGAATATTCTAATTTTTTGAGCTGTAAACCATGATCAGCAATATTAAAATAATAAAAGGCTTACAATATTTTAGTTGATTTGTAATGAATCCAGAATGTATGACATTTTTGTAATTGCATTACAGAAAATCACAATATTCAAATTTTCAGAGACAGTTGTATATTCCTGTAGATATTTTACCCCAGCGATAAGGTGCTTGAAGATTTTGAAAATTACCCTTGAAAGTGCTTGAATTTGACCTTGAAAAATGTGTAGGAACCCTGTGTTTTGTTTCGACATCCTTTCCTGCACTTTTCTTTTGCCAGAATACTCTGGATACAGTAGTCGTCCCCAAACCCCTGCAGATACATCAATACTGAGAATAACGATTATCATAATCCTTTTAGAAATGCGTGTGGTTATTCAAGGGTTCAAAGAGTTTTTATTGTCATTCCAGCATGTTAGACACGACATGGAACGAAATTAGTTTGCCTTGGTTTTAGACCAAATATACAGCAAATATAAAATAATAAATATTATAAATTAGAAAAAAATATTCCAACAGTAAAAACAGCAGGATGACACTGACATGACAGTAGTGATAATAAAGTGTCAGTTCTGGGGGGGTAACAGGAGCTACAGGGGTCCACTATAACTGGTGTTTTTGTTTGAGTTGACGGCTGGTTTTTATGCATTATTTAGTTTATTTATTGTATTTTCGAACATGTAAAAAAAAAAACAAGAAAACCATTCCACCACATAAAGAAAAAAAACAACATCGAAACACATATTTCAGTTACATGTTCGAAAAGGAGTGGGAGGAAGTATAAACTTATTTAATCCCACCCCCTTTCCACAACTAAATATAATTTATATGTCTATTTTTTATACTAACACTCATAACACTAATTTGTATAAATATATATCATTTTTACAAAAATAACCTGTTTATTATTTGTATTATTAATTTTATATTTTTATATTTATTTATCTTATTTATTATTTTACAATTTTTTTATTCTTTTATTTTACTTTTATTTTATTTTTTTTATTATTTTACTGTTTATTATTTTATTTTTTTTACAAGATATAAGCTCTATCATAAATATAATAACTATGATATAAATATACGTATATCTAAGTACCGTATATAAACATACAAAGACAACATGACAAAATACCACAACACACACAGCTACTGATCTTTAAACACAGCCTTCACTTTTATACCTCAAATAAACCATTTCTTTATATTTTCACTGCTAAATAAATGTAATCATTATTTAGGAACCCAACTACCTACAAACTTCTTCCAAATATGAATAATTTTGCGAAAAGAAACCTGTGGTCACCCTTGTCTTACGGATCTAGTCACATTTTTATGAACCACCACCACCATTTTTTTTAAAAACATTTCAACTTCACGGTCCACAAGACGGTCAGCAGCGATGGATAAAGCTTGGATGAAGATCTTAAAGCCATTCTATGTAGCAATACCACTTCTGAACACATGGGGGCATAAAGATCTGCTGGATCCACCAGAGCCAGCCTGCTAATGATGGGATGGTCCAACTTTAGCCCTTTTGAGGTGCAAGGGGAGTCATTTATGAACTTTGTTGTGATATGCTGCCCCCATGTGGTCAGAAGTGGTCCTGCAACACAGACATGGTTCTGGTTCTGCTCAGTGTGCATGAATGTACATGTGACTTGTGATCATTTGTGAATTGACCCATAGCAGTTTATCATGAAACTGCATGAATGTGGATTTAGTTTGACGGTAACGTCGGCTCTGCCCTCACAGGTGCATGATGGACAGTGACGACGAGGTGCGAGACAGAGCGACGTTCTACATGAACGTACTACAGCAGAAGCAAAAGGCCCTGAATGCAGCATACATCTTCAATGGTAATGCTTTTATTTATTTATTTTTTTATTCTTTTTTAACCCTCCAGATGTGGTTGACGCAGGACGAGCAGCCGGTTATGTCGTCCTGATCAGGATCTTTTAGCTCCCGATCACTTGAGTTTGAGTATCTGCCGATCCCGATTTTTCCCGATCCGATCACTTTTTTTTGTCTCCCGATACATTTCCGATACTTTTTCCCGATCAGATACATTTTGGCAATGAATTTAAAGAAAAAAGGACTAAAACTAAATTATCCCAAGTTTCTTTTCTTGCCCATTGGAGAACAACATGGACATGTATTTCAACAAAGCTTATCAGCGCTGGTGCCACAAAATGTTAAAACATGAAATTGTAAACTAAAACAAAAAGTGCAGAATAGTGCAATAACAAAAATAAATACAGGACTGTCTCAGAAAATTTGAATATTGTAATTATCTGTAATGCAATTACAAAAACAAAAATGTCATACATTCTGGATTCATTACAAATCAACTGAAATATTGCAAGCCTTTTATTATTTTAATATTGCTGATCATGGCTTAAAGCTTAAGAAAACTCAAATATCCTATCTCAAAAAATTTGAATATTCTGGGAATCTTAATCTTAAACTGTAAGCCATGATCAGCAATAATAAAATAATAAAAGGCTTGCAATATTTCAGTTGATTTGTAATGAATCCAGAATGTATGACATTTTTGTTTTTTTAATTGCATTGCAGAAAATAAATAACTTTATCCCAATATTCAAATTTTCTGAGACAGTCCTGTATAATGTAACTTCAAAAGAGGTAGTTGAATGACATCCAGTCAAACTCACAAACACAAGAAAATTAAAATACTTTTTGGCTTAACCTTAGTGCAACATTCTGAATGGAATGAAATGAAGCAGCAGCTTAATGAACATGAACAGATATAACATTTCACAATTCAAAGATGTAAACCATGTTAGTTTCGCTTATTTCGTCACTTCCGGCCAGCGGATATATATAAAACTATTTAATATATATTAAAAACATTAACTAGGTATGTCCCGATACTTTTTTGGCCGATACCAATGTTTTGAAAATGCCGTGCTCGGTGTTGACGTGTGTTCTTGTTTCCTCAGGACTGTCCGTGTCGGTTCCCGGGCTGGAGAAGTCTCTCCACCAGTACACGCTGGATCCCTCAGAAAAACCCTTCGACATGAAGTCGGTGCCTCTGGCCACCACTCCCATCACAGAGCAGAAAACTGGTACAAACAGCTTCTTTTTATTTATTTATTTTTGTAACTTATCACTTACAGGAAAAATCAGTTCAGGTTTCTGATAAAGATTATCAATTTCCTCTCAGAAATCGCTCCCGTTGCCACGAGCAAACTCCCAGAAAAGCTGGCCCCGTCGCGCCAGGATATTTATCAGGGTAAGACTGAAAACTGACTTTTATGTTACTGAACCAGGTCTTTGATCGACTGCTGTTAATTCGGCTTAACTTATTCTTGCAGAACAACTGGCGTCCATCCACGAGTTCCAGGGTCTGGGCCCGCTCTTCAAGTCCTCCGACCCGGTGCAGCTGACGGAGGCCGAGACGGAGTACGTCGTTCGCAGCATCAAACACACGTTCGCCCGACACATGGTGTTCCAGTTCGACTGCACCAACACGCTGAACGACCAGCTGCTGCAAAAGGTCGGTTCCAGGGTCTCGTTTAGCTCAAATATCTTCATGTTGTGTTGGTTTTACGTGAAGTTGCTTTTGTCAACGAAAATTATGACTAAATATCGTCGTCAACGAACCTTTATCACCTGAGGAAAACGAGAGAAGGCGCAACGAAAATGCTGGTCATGTGACGATAATGATAATTAAATATATGATGAAATATCGTATAGGAATAAAAACCAGACTAAAATGTAGATTACAAAATAAAAACTCTGCTAAAATGTGTCTTCATTTTCATTGACCAAAACGAGATGAAACATTTGCTTGTAAACGGAGGGAAACGGACATTTAGGCATCAGAACGTCACATTATGAGACAGAAACGTCACCACACTGCAAAAACTCAAAATCTTAACAAGAATATTTGTCTTATTTCTAGTTAAAATGTTTCGTTTTTAGTCAAAAAAATCTCATTACACTTAAAACAAGACTCATCACTGGAAAAAAGTGAAAATTTACTTGAAACAGGTGAAAATTGTCAAATAAGTTATTTTTCTGGTAATGACTCTTGTTTTAATCGTAATGAGATTTTTTGACTAAAAATGAGACATTTTAACTAGAAATAAGACAAATATTCTTGTTAAGATTTTGAGTTTTTGCAGTGCAGCGTCATGAGTGACAGCTGTGTTTACAATTTGTTTGGCCACCGTCAATATTTTCTTGTATTTTACCTGTTTTATATTCTAAAGTCACACTTAAAAGTAACTCCACTTCTCTGTCACTCCAAACCAAAGACTCTCGTTCATCTTGGAAGTAACTGGAAGTTACTCGTAGAGCTGGGTATCATCACTGACCTCCCGATACGATACGATTCCGATACACTAGGTCCCAAGACGATACGATTTACGATACGATTCGATATCGATATTCTGGTTACAATAAGGGAATAACGTGATCCTTCCACGCGGCACGTCCGGCCATAGAAACCCCACCCTGCCTGGTGAAAAGAAGCAGCCTGCTCACTCCTCAAGTAAGGAGGAGACTTGAGCTCAGTGCAGGGCCTCCCGGCGTTGGTAGATGGAGCAATGCCCAGGACTGACTTAGGTAGGAGCACTGGGTGATAAAATGGGGGGAAGAAAAAAAAAAAAAAAATTTTTTTTTTTTTTTTTTTTTAAATCGACACTTGGATTTATGTATCGATAATCGTTCCTACACATGCATATCGATAAAATATCGATATATCGATATTTTTAACCCACCCCTAGTTACTCGTGTCATTTGTTGATGTTTTTTTCCAGGACTCTGATTGGCTAGCATGACTTTATCTTCTCGTTACACTGCCCCCTGTAGGTTTTGCTGCTCATAGCACCTTAACAGATATTTATGCAGGTTCGTGTAAATGATGGTATTTTTCAAAACGTAGAGGGGAAAATATCCGTTTTTGTAAATACCCGGCTATGTGGAAACGTGGCCTAAAATGCTCAGACTTTTAGTCGACTGAAACTTGACACGACTAAAAGGAGAATGAACGTGACTAAAACTAATAAAAACTAAAATGATAGTTTGACCCAAAGACTAGACTAAAACTAGAAGTGAAACTGACAGAAACAACCGTAGTGATACTGCTGGTTTGTTGTGCAGGTGGTGGTGCAGATGGAGCCGTCCGAGTCCTACGAGGTGGTGCAGTACGTCCCGGCCGCCAGCCTGCCCTACAGCCAGCCCGGCTCCTGCTACACGCTGGTGCGCCTGCCCGAGGACGACCCCAACGCCGGTACGAACCGCTCACCGGACACACACGCTGGATCTGAGCCGACTTGAGTTTACAAAAACCTGTCTGTCTCTGTCCGTAGTGTCGTGTACGTTCAGCTGCACCATGAAGTACCTGGTCAGAGACTGCGACCCCAACACCGGAGAACCGGACGACGATGGCTATGACGATGAATACGTGGTACGTACAGTACTGGAGTTGAGGGAGGATGAGGGGGGATGGCATCCCCCCCTGAAACAAAAACGGTCCAAATCATCCCCCCTGTAAAACTGCCATCCCCCCTTTCCATCCCTTATGTCATTTCATCAATGAATGTGGTTTTACTGCTATTTCAACATTTAGAGTCATCACCAGAAAAATAACACCAGAAAAATAACTTATTTGACAATTTTCACCTGTTTCAAGTAAATTTTCACTTGAAATAAGTAGGAAAATCTGCCAATTTTCAAGGCCTGAAAGGTGCTTGAAATTATAACTGTCTTTCACAAAATTGCGATCAGACTGTATAATTTAGTTGTTACAAGGAGAAATAAAATCAGTAATATGAAACATAACTAGATGTTTACAGCACGATACAATGTACATAATTGTGATAAAAAGTGGAAAAAATAATTATGAGTATATATATTCCTGTAGATATTTTACCCCAGAGATAAGTTGCTTGAAGATTTTGAAAATGGCCCTTTACTGCAAAAACTCAAAATCTTACCAGGAATATTTGTCTTATTTCTAGTTAAAATGTCTCATTTTTAGTCAAAAAATCTCATTACACTTAAAACAAGAGTCATTACCAGAAAAATAACTTATTTGACAATTTTCACCTGTTTCAAGTACATTTTCACTTATATAAATAAGTGTGTTAAATAAGTAGAAAATAAAAAAAAAATCTGCCAGTGGGACAAGATTTATCTTCTGTTCCACTGGCAGATTTTTCTACTTATTTCAAGTGAAAATCTACTTGAAACAGGTGAAAATTGTTGTTTTTTCCAGTGATGAGTCTTGTTTTACTAAAAAAGAGACATTTTAACTAGAAATAAGACAAATATTAAGATTTTGAGTTTTTGCAGTGTATAATTTCTGGCGATACCCATAGCTTGAGGAAAAGTATATTACTGCGTGAACTTTTTTGAAAAGCGAGGAAAGATGGAGAATGAAAAGGGACTTTTGAACGGCAAGTTCACTTTCAAAAAGATGCCAGATGGTTCGCTTTCCAGTGATGAGTCTTGTTTTAAGTGTAATGAGATTTTTTTTTTTACTAAAATGAGACATTTTAACTAGAAATAAGACAAATATTCTTGTTAAGATTTTGAGTTTTTGCAGTGATCCATTTTACTTATCCTGTGAAGGACAGAGTCATATTGATAAGTTCAGAAAAGTGTTGTTTATTGTTGTGTTTTGATGTATTTGATGTAAGCCCAGTGGATATTTAAAGCTTACAGAAGGCTGCATTTAACTGCTGCTATGTCATTCCTGCAGTATTTCTGCAGGTGTTTTGGTCACTGCTATTATTTGTAATATATTATATTATTTGTAATCAGCACAAATTATCTGTCCCCATATGATAAAATCCACCATCCCCCCTGATTTTCTTTTACAACCAGAGTACTGGATACGCAGCATCAGCACCACGAGGCGGGGAAGAACCGCTCAGGTGAACGAGTTGAAATCCGTCTTCTCACTTCTCTTTCTTGTCGTTTTTCAGCTGGAGGACCTGGAAGTGACGATCGCCGACCACATCCAGAAGGTTCTCAAACCAAACTTCGGAGCAGCGTGGGAAGAAGTGGGAGATGAATTTGAGAAGGAAGAGACTTTTGCCCTGTCGTCCGTGCGAACCCTCGACGGTACGTTCCATCATCGTCTGGCAGGAAACACTCGTCAGAAGATTCAAACGTCTTTGTGCATTTAAACTGTCGCGTTTGATTCATTTACACCAGGGGTCGGTAACCCGCGGCTCTCTAGCGCCGCCCCTAGTGGCTCCTGGAGCTTTTTCAAAAATGTTTGACCTTTTTTTCTTTTTTCTTCTATTTTTCTTTTTTTTTCCCTTTTTTTCCTCTTTTCTTTTTTTTCTATTCTTTTCTTTTTTTTCTTCCTTTTTCCTTTCTAATCTCGACATTTCGACTTTTTTACCGACATTTTGACTTTTTTCTCGACATTTCGACTTTTTTCTCGAGATTGTACTTCAACATTAATCTTGACATTTTGACTTTTTTCTCGACATTTCAACATTTTTCTCGAAGTGCATAATGAAAAAATAAATCTCCCCCCAGTTATAACTAATATAGAAACATGCAGCATGTGTTTCCTTCATTCTAAGGCTTATACATCTAAGACTTTTCATTTTTTGCGGCTCCAGACATAGTTGTTTTTTGTGTTTTTGGTCCAATATGGCTCTTTCAACATTTTGGGTTGCCGACCCCTGATTTACACGGAGCTAAGAGACGTTTCTTTGTGGTTTTTCCTGCAGAGGCCGTGGGTAATATCGTCAACTTCCTGGGAATGCAGCCGTGCGAACGCTCGGATAAAGTTCCAGAGAACAAGAACTCCCACGTGCTTTTCCTGGCCGGTGAGTGTGGTAGATGTGTAGGATGATATTCTGTTTTTACAGCGCTGTCGCTCCTCCTCCTCCTCCAGGTTTAAAATGTTCCTGCAGCTGTCATAGCTGCATTCCTGTTTTATCCTCTCTAAGCTCATTTATGCCCCAGTGATCTCCCGTTTCCCCTCGAGACGATTTAGGGAAGAAATGTTTGAAACTTCCTCCGTTCCTCCTCTCCAACTCGTTGGGGTTTGGACTCGAGGAGGATTAGTGGGATTTCTAGGAAGCTCAATCATCTCTTTCCACGTGTAATTAACTTCCCTATTGTCACGATTAGTCATCATTACAGATGTGAAAAGTACCAGAATTACCAGCAGATGTGCCTGAAGTACAAAAGCATCAAAACCAGGGTGAAATAATGTTTCATAGAGAGAGCGCCGACGGGAAAGAAAGAAGTTCAAGCGTTATCAAAGCTGCAGGAACATATTCTGGACTTCTGTGGTCCTTTACCGAGCTTCCAGACTATAGAGGGTCTGCATTGACGTCACTTCCCCACACCCCCTTACTCACACTGAGTGTTTAAAAACAGCTGCAAGTAGTGGAGAAGACGGGATAACAGCTGATTATCAGCTTAAATTAAAGGCAGTTGGACTTGACAGTGACCCGTACAGTTACCCCAAGAACCAGTGGTCCATGGACATTAATATTTGGTACAGTTACCAAGAACCAGTGGTCCATGGACATTAATATTTGGTACAGTTACCAAGAACCATTGGTCCATGGACATTAATATTTGGCCACGAATCGAGTTTCCGGATATTTATATGTACTTAATTTCTACGCCGGGGAAATACACGAAGCAAAGCTTGAAGGCTTACAAAAGTCTTGACGCTTGGTCCGACTTCAAGGCAGGATTTGTTGTAGAAATTAAAGTGATGAGGACACGGAACTTTATGATTTGACCGTTTAACGTTAGCTACCCAAAAATCCTACATTACCTGATACAAAATGGGAACCACAAATCCACGTTTGGTTCCTGGAATCCAGTTGTTTCTGTGAATTGCAGCGATCCATTTGTCTCTCTTAACCTTTTTGTTCGGCAGTTTGTAAAACGATAACTCTGATTTCTTGCTAAATCTATGAGTACAGTCGATCTCACAACAGCTCTTTCCCATTTTAGATGTTTTCCAGTTGCTCAAACTGAAAGTTTACGCTGACACTCAGTCTTTCTGACACTCAGTCTTTCTGACACTCAGTGGCCGTAACCCGCTGTGAAGTCGCATCTGTGACGTCATGCGCATTCTCTCTATTCTGGGAGGAATGTGGACTGGAGTTACTGTAGAGGAGGTTTCTGCACTTCAGATAGAGAACTACTCTGTGCAAGTTTTAATCTCTGCCCGATGCTGTTTTGCAGCTAAAAACCTGGGGCCTCATTTATAAAGCTTGCTTGCGCACAAAACAGGGCTTGAAAGATGCACACGCCACCTTCTACGCAAAGGTTGGAATTAAAAAAGAAAGAAAACGAACGGAAAAATGTGTGTATCTTTACACCAACCCTGATCCTCGCGCACGAACATTTTGAAGATATGGGGAACTGGCGACGCAGACGGTGAGGTGGTGAAATGATGCCAGATTCATGTCATACTGTTAATGTCATCACATATCAGACTTATAGATCCATGTACACCCAAGCCGGTGTTCAGAAAATACTACCATACGATCCCCATTTCTTTTATCTCAGTTTCTTTTTTTTTCAAAGGCTTTTTCATGCAAATAGACGATTTAACAGCCAGAAGTCAAAAAGTGCTTCCACATAGATCTATGTGTACGACGCTTCGGTGGAAGAAAAAAACCCGTCAGATCACGCTTCCACATAGATAAATGTTGATGTCTATGTGGAAGTGTGATCTGACGGGGTATTTTCATCTGTCAAATCATCCTACCTGCATTTATCTATGTGGAAGCGTGATTTGACGGGTTTTTTTCTTCCGCCGAAGCGTCGTACACATAGATCTATGTGGAAGCACATTCTGACTGTTAAATTGTCTATTTGCATGAAAAAGAATTCACGTGCGCAACCTTCCAGCTGGACTGTGATCTATAAAGCGAACATTGCGTGCAGATGTGCGTGCACACGGTTTTATAAATCAGGATTTGTTTGTGCGCACGCTTTTTTTGGCTTTTGAGCGCACGTACACTTTTAGTATGAATCCTACGCACTCTTTTATAATGAAGCCCCTGCTCTGAAGTCAAATACTCCGTTTCCCTGACATCTCTCCCCCCTCTTTTCCCCCAGGTGTGTATCGCGGAGGCCACGACGTGCTGGTCCGAGCGCGGCTGGCTCTGGCCGACGGCGTCACCATGCAGGTGACGGTTCGCAGCAGCGACGAGTCGGTGGTCGACGTCATTCTGGCGTCTGTGGGTTAAATCAGCTCAAAACCTCCATCCCCACAACCCCAACTTAATCACTCTGCAATTTAACGTATGTTATCGTGACAACTACAGATGTTTTATAATCTATCACTTGTATCCTTCCTGGTTCTTTTTCCATTTCTTTCATGGTTGTCAAAACTGAAATAAAATTGTCAACACAACATCAGTGGAAAGACCCTTTTTTTTTTTTTTTTTTACAAAACTAATTTTATTCAAAGAAAATCTGACAATTTCTTTCGTCAAAGGAAATGTATGAAATTGATATAAAAAAATCAGCAGATAAGGGAGCGGCTCAGTGGTCGTCTGTTACTCAACTTTCATAAATTAAAGCACAACTGAAATATTGTCCTGCTCACATTTGACTTCTCTTTAGCAGTAATTAAATAGTAAATCAAATTTCAGTCATGACAGCAGGTCTTGCTTTTTCTAATTTTTAGCAGGGGAAGTAGATTTGGTATCCTCTCAGAAAGAGTGAATGAAGTTAAAATAAGCGTTTAGGAAACCCGTGGGATCTTCCAGTTGAGGATAATGGCTGATGTGTTCGTCCAAAACGCTGATGGTGGATTTCTGCACCAGCTGC